>NC_061508.1:35760297-35794900 GCF_022539505.1 Lolium rigidum | reverse complement strand
TTGGTTCTCATTTTTGGAAAAAGGAAATTCATTTTCTCTTTGTTTTGAAATTTGGGGTGTTACAGGAGTAATGGGAAATGAAGCCGGAGATGGCTTGGCTCTCTTCTTGAGGACCTTTGGGGCCTTGGGAGGCTGGCTTCCGGAGCTTCAGAAAAAACATAAGTATAAGAGCAAGCGTTAAACCAGAACTTGGGTCTCGGAAGTGGACGTTTACCCGGAAGGTTTGAAGAAATGCTGGATTGCAGGCTGCCCCTTGTTGCTGGTATTAATCAGCGAGAGGCGCTTCTTTTCCTCTTCCAATTTCCGGGTGGCCGCGATGCTGGGCACTTCGCGGGCGCGTTTTGCATAGGGGCTGGAAGGAGCCGGCTTCTTCCTCTTAGCGGGGCGGGAAGCCTCGGGAGCTTCCGCCTCCGATGCGGCTTCCGGATCCGCGTTACCGGTGGATGGGACTCGGAGGAGAGTTCCGAGTTCATTTTCCTCAAGCGCCTCGAGCTAATGCAAAATTAAACACTTAGATGAAAAAGTTCGAAGGAAAACAACAGACCAAGGTCAAGACGACGTACCGCGGTTCTGGATCCATTCGTGTGGATATCTTTGTTACACACGTGAACATGGAGATCACGTGAGATCTTGATGAGGACCCGGATCCTCTTGTCGATGTCGTCGGCGGAGAGATTGTCCTTGGTGGCGCGCATAGGATCGTCGCGCCCTGTGTATTCAAACATCAGGAGGTCCCTGTGTTGCAGCGGCTGGATCCTCTTGGTGAACCAGGAAAGGGTTAAATCCTTCCCCGTCGGCCCTCCTCCGTGAGCTTGCGGATCCGCCTAACGGCGCGGGTCGGTTGAGGCGAGTCGGAGAAGTGGGAGGCAGTGCGTCCATGACGGAAGCTCGGTGGCGGGGCAATTCTTGAAAGGCGGAAGTTTCTTTTCGCTCGCGGGGTCGGAGACGTCCTTCAGATAGAAGAAACCCCCGGACCAGTACCTCGCGGATTCATGGCGGTCGGTGGGGGGGTAGACGCGGCCGGGCGGATCATGAAGGTAGTGGATCCGCATGTAGCAAGTTCGGCGGATTGCCGGATCCTCTCCTTCTTGACAGAGAAAAATATTGGAACAGAGAGATCTCGGGGGTTACCCGGAGATGGCCTTCGCAAAGGGCGACGTGGTTGCCGATGGCGAGCACGCTGTTTGGAGATATGTTGTGGGGCTGAAGTCCATACGTCTTCGGAATCTTCGGGAAGAAGTCCGAAGGCGGAAATGAAAATCCGCGCTCCACCGGTGCCTTCGTCGGCACCATCTCGTCGTCCCTCGGAACCGGAGCTAGTTCGTTTGGAACCGACCTCCGGCTTCCGGGTTGCGGAAAGCCCTCCGACTCAAGGTTCTTCGAGCTCCATCTCGGTGGTGGTACAAGGCCACCATTTTCCTTTAGCTTCAGAATCTCGCTTCCGAGCTTTCGACTTCTTTGTGACCTCTTCACGCTGGTGCTCCGTCTGACCCGCCCCGGAGGTTTTTTCCGGGTGAGCAGAGGTCCCCTCAGCCTCCTTGCCGGAATCCTTTGAAGGATCCAGCCTGACTGGAACAAAGGGAGGAGGGGCGGAGGAGATCGGGGTCGCCATGATTGGTTCCGAGGTCGGAGGCGGAGTCGTTGAAGACATCTGAGGAAAAAGGGTTTGGCGGAAACTTGCTTTAGTCGGATCCCACATTGTCTTCTCCAAGTTCACCCCTACCAACTACGGCGCGAAGATGAAGCTCGAGGACTTACTGTAATGGCGATTGCGGTGGTCGTAGTCGCCGGCGATGAGTTTTCCGTGCGGTGGCTCGCCGGAGTTAAGAACACGAAGAACACTGCGGTGGTGGGCTCGCTCCGGTGATGCTCCGGCGACTTTTCCGGCAGGTTCCGGCACGGCGGAGGAAGAGCTCACGGGCGGCGCTCGGCTGAGAGGTGAGAAGGGGGGTGAATGAGGGTAAGGGCCTCGACGGCGGATATTTATAGGCTGAAGGGATAAGATTCGTGCTCCGCATCCTGTGGTCGGAACGCAAGCGTCGCACCGTTGGATGCGCGACACGTGTCCCAAACCCTAACGGTAAAAATGGCTAGAGATAAGTTACCGCGGAAATCGCGCGAAAATGGCTCCAGAATTGGCGGAACCGTTTGAGTCTTTTAAGATTCCGGGTAATTGCGTGAGGGTAAGTTGGTTCTCATTCACGAGCAGGGAGTAACCCGGAAATGTTCTTTGGAATGTCGATGGATGAAGTCCCGCGGGATGAGAGCATTTCCGACTAATAGTTGGGGAAAGAAGAAAATGCGAAGTTGGAGCTCTTCAAGTTTCTCCGCGTTACTAACGTTTGCCGGAGATCATAATGGACCAGCAAGGCGGAAACTGCAGGAGAAACTCGGAGAACTCTGGGGGCTACTGTTGTGGGTATACTTCATGGGTGTACCATCGACAGTCCCTAGATCCGGCAAGCCCGGGTGGCCCACAGATGGTGATGAGGCATGTGGCCCATCGGGCGGCCCAGTTGCTGTTGATCATGAAGGAAGAAGTCCAGCCCAGGATCAGTAAGCCGGATCCGTACCAACATTAGGAGTAACCCGGATCCGTGGAGGCCCATGAGGAACCCGGATCCAGTACGACGTATATGGAAGGCGGATCCGTGACGTGCACGGCAAGATATTGTACCGTAGTTAGGCTATCTGTAATCCGGCTAGGACTCTCCGTGTAAACCCTAGATCCGTGCGCCTTTATAAGCCGGATCCCGGGAGCCCTAGAGGCACAACCACAACTCATTGTAACAACGCGAAAGCGCCCGGATAATTCCGGACAAGCAGCAATAGGCCCCGTCATCGTGCGGGTGTTCCGAAGCTGGGTAACTCGCGTACCACCGTCCCGTGTGCACTCCGCCCTATGGCCCCTACTTCTTCTCCCCCTCGTGAGGATCCCTCCTCCGAGGTACCGTCGATTAGGCAACGACACTTCTCGTCCACCACAATGCCGCCGAAGGCGACGACGAGGAAGCCGCGGGCGAAGAAGGAGCGGCCGTCGGGCATGACGAACGCAGAGTGGGCGGCGGACGAGAAACGGCGCGAGGTGGAAACATGCGGCAGGGCGGAGAGGGTGAAAAAAGCCGCCGCCAAGAGGGCGGCGGCGGCCCAGGACGAACAAGCGAGGAAGATCAGCATGGCCATGAGCGGCGGCGGCGGCGCCATGTTCCCCAGCCAATGGCCGGCACAAGGTACAAGCAGGTCCCCGTCGTCCTTCTCCCCTTCGATGTACTCGCCGTCGCCGCCTGCCATGTTCCAAGAGGGCGCCTACGTCCAACCGTCCAGGTTCACGCCATCGCCGCCCGAGCTTGACGTCGGCAGCGGCGGCCAGTTCGAGGGCACCTCGCCGGCCATTGATACGTCTCCAACGTATCGATAATTTCTTGTGTTCCATGCCACATTATTGATGTTATCTACATGTTTTATGCACACTTTATGTCATATTCGTGCATTTTCTGGAACTAACCTATTAACAAGATGCCGAAGTGCCAGTTGTTGTTTTCTGCTGTTTTTGGTTTCGGAAATCCTAGTAAAGAAATATTCTCGGAATTGGACGAAATAAAAGCCCAGAGGCCTATTTTCTCACGAAGCTTCCAGAAGACCGAAGACGAGACGAAGAGGGGCCACGGGGTGGCCAAACCCTAGGGCGGCGCGGCCCCACCCCCGGCCGCGCCGGCCTATGGTGTGGGCCCCCGTGCCGCCTCTCGACTTGCCCTTCCGCCTACTTAAAGCCTCCGTGACGAAACCCCCGAGTACCGAGAGCCACGATACGGAAAACATTACCGAGACGCCGTCGCCGCCGATCCCATCTCGGGGATCCCGGAGATCGCCTCCGGCACCCCGCCGGAGAGGGGAATCATCTCCCGGAGGACTCTACACCGCCATGGTCGCCTCCGGAGTGATGAGTGAGTAGTCTACCCCTGGACTATGGGTCCATAGCAGTAGCTAGATGGTTGTCTTCTCCCCATTGTGCTATCATTGTCGGATCTTGTGAGCTGCCTATCATGATCAAGATCATCTATCTGTAATTCTATATGTTGCGTTTGTTGGGATCCGATGAATAGAGAATACTTGTTATGTTGATTATCAAAGTTATGCTTATGTGTTGTTTATGATCTTGCATGCTCTCCGTTTCTAGTAGAGGCTCGGCCAAGTTTTTACTTTTAACTCCAAGAGGGAGTACTTATGCTCGATAGTGGGTTCATGCCCGCATTGACACCCGGGACAGTGACAGAAAGTTCTAAGGTTGTGTTGTGCTGTTGCCACTAGGGATAAAACATTGATGCTACGTCTAAGGATGTAGTTGTTGATTACATTACGCACCATACTTAATGCAATTGTCTGTTGCTTTGCAACTTAATACTGGAGGGGGTTCGGATGATAACCCGAAGGTGGACTTTTTAGGCATAGATGCAGTTGGATGGCGGTCTATGTACTTTGTCGTAATGCCCAATTAAATCTCACTATACTCATCATGATATGTATGTGCATGGTCATGCTCTCTTTATTTGTCAATTGCCCAACCGTAATTTGTTCACCCAACATGCCGTTCGTCTTATGGGAGAGACACCTCTAGTGAACTGTGGACCCCGGTCCAATTCTCTTTACTCGAAATACAATCTACTGCAATACTTGTTTTTACTGTTTTCTCTCGCAAACAATCATCTTCCACACAATACGGTTAATCCTTTGTTACAGCAAGCCGGTGAGATTGACAACCTCACTCGTTTCGTTGGGGCAAAGTACTTTGGTTGTGTTGTGCAGGTTCCACGTTGGCGCCGGAATCTCCGGTGTTGCGCCGCACTACATCCCGCCGCCATCAACCTTCAACGTGCTTCTTGGCTCCTCCTGGTTCGATAAACCTTGGTTTCTTTCCGAGGGAAAACTTGCTCGCTGTGCTCATCATACCTTCCTCTTGGGGTTGCCCAACGAACGTGTGAAATACACGCCATCAAGCATATTTTCTGGCGCCGTTGCCGGGGAGATCAAGACACGCTGCAAGGGGAGTCTCCACTTCTCAATCTCTTTACTTTGTTTTTGTCTTTCTTAGTTTTATTTACTACTTTGTTTGCTGCACTAAATCAAAATACAAAAAAATTAGTTGCTAGTTTTACTTTATTTGCTATCTTGTTTGCTATATTGAAAACACAAAAAAATTAGTTACTAGCATTTACTTTACTTATTTCATCATGTTTCCTTTTAATTTTACCACAAAAGACATACCGGTAGGACGTGGGTCTATAGTTGGGAGAAATAATATAGAAGAATTCTTCAACCATGTTAGTACTATTGATGATTTTGAGGATATACACTTGGTAGACCTTGCGCCTACTTATGAAATTGCTGCCGCGCATTTAGTTCGCTTGTTGGAAACCAAATTTGTTAATCTCAATCCTATAATCCAACATATGTTTTTCACACTTGGTGATATGGAAGAAGGGGAAAAGAAAGATTTTGTTTTAGAAACCCTTCTTAGAGAATTTGGTGGTCTAGCAAGAGAAGCTAGAAAGGTCTTTGCTAAATTTAATATGCTTGGTTCTCCTACTAATTTTGCTAGTCTCCTTGAAAAGATGGATATGGATAGAATAAGATACACTAATAATATTGATGATGGTGGGGAGATCAAAGCACCAATACCATGCAAGCTCCTAGCTATGAATGATGCACTAGAAAATAATTATGCTTGGCTTGTTCCTGAAAATCTGTTTGATGAGAGTAGCACGCCTAAGACTAATGAAAAGGGAGATGCTAAAACTTATGTATCTAATATAATATGCCTGGTTGAGAAGAGCCCACACCCCGCTGTAGAAGTACCACCCTTTGATAATACTTGATACACACTTTCTGCGCCTAGCTGAAAGGCGTTAAAGAAAAGCGCTTATGGGAGACAACCCATGTTTTTACCTACAGTACTTTGTTTTTATTTTGTGTCTTGGAAGTTGTTTACTACTGTAGCAACCTCTCCTTATCTTAGTTTTGATTTTTGTTGTGCCAAGTTAAGCCGTTGATAGAAAAGTAAGTACTAGATTTGGATTACTGCGCAGTTCCAGATTTCTTTGCTGTCACGAATCTGAGCCCACTGCCCTGCAGGAAGCTCAGAAAATTATGCCAATTTACGTGCATGATCCTCAGATATGTACGCAACTTTCATTCAATTTGAGCATTTTCATTTGAGCAAGTCTGGTGCCATTTTAAAATTCGTCAATACGAACTGTTCTGTTTTGACAGATTCTGCCTTTTATTTCGCATTGCCTCTTTCGCTATGTTGGATGAATTTCTTTGATCCACTAATGTCCAGTAGCATTATGCAATGTCCAGAAGTGTTAAGAATGATTGTGTCACCTCTGAATATGTCAATTTATATTGTGCACTAACCCTCTAATGAGTTGTTTCGAGTTTGGTGTGGAGGAAGTTTTCAAGGATCAAGAGAGGAGTATGATGCAACATGATCAAGGAGAGTGAAAGCTCTAAGCTTGGGGATGCACCCGGTGGTTCACCCCTGCATATATCAAGAAGACTCAAGCGTCTAAGCTTGGGGATGCCCAAGGCATCCCCTTCTTCATCAACAAATTATCGGGTTCCTCCCTCGAAACTACATTTTTATTCGGCCACATCTTATGTGCTTTTTCTTGGAGCGTCGGTTTGTTTTTGTTTTTGTTTTGTTTGAATAAAATGGATCCTAGCATTCACTTTATGGGAGAGATACACACTCCGCTGTAGCATATGGACAAATATGTCCTTGGTTTCTACTCATAGTATTCATGGCGAAGTTTCTCCTTCGTTAAATTGTTATATGGTTGGAATTGGAAAATGATACATGTAGTAATTGCTATAAATGTCTTGGGTAATGTGATACTTGGCAATTGTTGTGCTCATGTTTAAGCTCTTGCATCATATGCTTTGCACCCATTAATGAAGAAATACATAGAGCATGCTAAAATTTGGTTTGCATATTTGGTTTCTCTAAGGTCTAGATAATTTCTAGTATTGAGTTTGAACAACAAGGAAGACGGTGTAGAGTCTTATAATGCTTTCAATATGTCTTTTATGTGAGTTTTGCTGCACTGGTTCATCCTTGTGTTTGTTTCAAATAAGCCTTTCTAGCCTAAACCTTGTATCGAGAGGGAATACTTCTCATGCATCCAAAATACTTGAGCCAACCACTATGCCATTTGTGTCCACCATACCTACCTACTACATGGTATTTTCCCGCCATTCCAAAGTAAATTGCTTGAGTGCTACCTTTAAAATTCCATCATTTACCTTTGCAATATATAGCTCATGGGACAAATAGCTCAAAAACTATTGTGGTATTGAATATGTAATTATGCACTTTATCTCTTATTAAGTTGCTTGTTGTGCGATAACCATGTTTATCGGGGAACGCCATCAACTCATTGTTGAATTTCATGTGAGTTGCTATGCATGTTCGTCTTGTCTGAAGTAAGGGCGATCTACACTGAGTTGAATGGTTTGAGCATGCATATTGTGAGAGAAGAACATTGGGCCGCTAACTAAAGCCATGATTCATGGTGGAAGTTTCAGTTTTGGACAAATATCCTCAAATCTCTAAGGAGAAAAGAATTAATTGTTGTCAAATGCTTAAAGCATTAAAAGAGGAGTCCATTATCTGTTGTCTATGTTGTCCCGGTATGGATGTCTAAGTTGAGAATAATCAAAAGCGAGAAATCCAAATGCGAGCTTTCTCCTTAGACCTTTGTACAAGGCGGCATAGAGGTACCCCTTTGTGAAACTTGGTTAAAGCATATGTATTGCGGTGATAATCCAGGTAGTCCAAGCTAATTAGGACAAGGTGCGAGCACTATTAGTACACTATGCATGAGGCTTGCAATTTATAAGATATAATTTACATGATGCATATGCTTTATTACTACCGTTGACAAAATTGTTTCATGTTTTCAAAATAAAAGCTCTAGCACAAATATAGCAATCGATGCTTTTCCTCTATGAGGACCATTCTTTTACTTTCAATGTTGAGTCAGTTCACCTATTTCTCTCCACCTCAAGTAGCAAACACTTGTGTGAACTGTGCATTGATTCTTACATACTTGCTTATTGCACTTATTATATTACTCTATGTTAACAATATCCATGAGATATACATGTTACAAGTTGAAAGCAACCGCTGAAACTTAATCTTCTTTTGTGTTGCTTCAATACCTTTACTTTGAATTATTGCTTTATGAGTTAACTCTTATGCAAGACTTATTGATGCTTGTCTTGAAGTGCTATTCATGAAAAGTCTTTGCTTTATGATTCACTTGTTTACTCATGTCATACACATTGTTTTGATCGCTGCATTCACTACATATGCTTTACAAATAGTATGATCAAGTTTATGATGGCATGTCACTCCAGAAATTATCTTTGTTATCGTTTTACCCGCTCGGGACGAGCGAAACTAAGCTTGGGGATGCTGATACGTCTCCAACGTATCGATAATTTCTTGTGTTCCATGCCACATTATTGATGTTATCTACATGTTTTATGCACACTTTATGTCATATTCGTGCATTTTCCGGAACTAACCTATTAACAAGATGCCGAAGTGCCGCTTCGTTTTCTCGCTGTTTTTGGTTTCGTAAATCCTAGTAAAGAAATATTCTCGGAATTGGACGAAATAAAAACCCGGAGGCCTATTTTCTCACGAAGCTTCCGGAAGACCGAAGACGAGACGAAGAGGGGCCACGGGGTGGCCAAACCCTAGGGCGGCGCGGCCCCACCCCCGGCCGCGCCGGCCTATGGTGTGGGCCCCCGTGCCGCCTCTCGACTTGCCCTTCCGCCTACTTAAAGCCTCCGTGACGAAACCCCGAGCACCGAGAGCCACGATACGGAAAACATTACCGAGACGCCGTCGCCGCCGATCCCATCTCGGGGGATCCCGGAGATCGCCTCCGGCACCCTGCCGGAGAGGGGAATCATCTCCCGGAGGACTCTACACCGCCATGGTCGCCTCCGGAGTGATGAGTGAGTAGTCTACCCCTGGACTATGGGTCCATAGCAGTAGCTAGATGGTTGTCTTCTCCCCATTGTGCTATCATTGTCGGATCTTGTGAGCTGCCTATCATGATCAAGATCATCTATCCGTAATTCTATATGTTGCGTTTGTTGGGATCCGATGAATAGAGAATACTTGTTATGTTGATTATCAAAGTTATGCTTATGTGTTGTTTATGATCTTGCATGCTCTCCGTTTCTAGTAGAGGCTCGGCCAAGTTTTTACTTTTAACTCCAAGAGGGAGTACTTATGCTCGATAGTGGGTTCATGCTCGCATTGACACCTGGGACGATGACGGAAAGTTCTAAGGTTGTGTTGTGTTGTTGCCACTAGGGATAAAACATTGATGCTACGTCTAAGGATGTAGTTGTTGATTACATTACGCACCATACTTAATGCAATTGTCCGTTGCTTTGCAACTTAATACTGGAGGGGTTCGGATGATAACCTCGAAGGTGGACTTTTTAGGCATAGATGCGGTTGGATGGCGGTCTATGTACTTTGTCGTAATGCCCAATTAAATCTCACTATACTCATCATGATATGTATGTGCATGGTCATGCTCTCTTTATTTGT
Organism: Lolium rigidum; assembly: GCF_022539505.1. Taxonomy (NCBI): domain Eukaryota; kingdom Viridiplantae; phylum Streptophyta; class Magnoliopsida; order Poales; family Poaceae; genus Lolium; species Lolium rigidum. The sequence continues at coordinate 35,785,266 of NC_061508.1, read as the reverse complement.
CAATTGCCCAACCGTAATTTGTTCACCCAACATGCTCGTTCGTCTTATGGGAGAGACACCTCTAGTGAACTGTGGACCCCGGTCCAATTCTCTTTACTGAAATACAATCTACTCCAATACTTGTTTTTACTGTTTTCTCTGCAAACAATCATCTTCCACACAATACGGTTAATCCTTTGTTACAGCAAGCCGGTGAGATTGACAACCTCATCTGTTTCGTTGGGGCAAAGTACTTTGGTTGTGTTGTGCGAGGTTCCACGTTGGCGCCGGAATCTCCGGTGTTGCGCCGCACTACATCCCGCCGCCATCAACCTTCAACGTGCTTCTTGGCTCCTCCTGGTTCGATAAACCTTGGTTTCTTTCTGAGGGAAAACTTGCTGCTGTGCTCATCATACCTTCCTCTTGGGGTTGCCCAACGAACGTGTGAAATACACGCCATCAGCCATGCGACGAGGGCCGCTCCCGTTCGGTGCTATGGCGGCGCCGAACGAAGAGGAGATCCACGAGATGATCACCTCTGGCTCCATGGCCGCCGCTGCGAGCCCGGGGTTCTTCATGGCCGCCGCCGCCGCGAGCCCGGGGTTCTTCACGCAAGAGGAGGCGAGGGCGACGGCAGCTGTGGCGGCGCGCAACGAGCATGGGGAGGATGTTGCCGACGGAAGCCAAGCCGTCAAAGAAGAAGACGAAGAAGAAGAAGAGCCAACTCAAGCCGCCGCCAACCTGTCGAAGGGGAAGAAGAAGAGGAAGAAGGACTCGCCGCCTACCGAACCGCGTATCAAATGGACGCCGAAGGAAGAGGAGTGCCTCACCGAAGCTTGGATGACCGTGTCCACGAACGGCATAAACGGGGCCAATCAGTCGTTCGACACATATTGGCTTCGAGTGAAGCAGGCGTACGAGGAATGCAAACTCGTCGATCCCTACTTCAACAAGACGAACATGAACGTGTACCGGGGAGACAAAGCAATGGCCACCCATTGGGGGATCATGCAGACGGCGTGCAACAAATGGCACGGCATACAGGAGGAGGTCGAAGAACGGCCGATCAGCGGCCACGACTTGGAGCAAAAGGTATGCTCCGTCGACCCTGCATCACCGAGGTACATCGTCGTGAGCTGACCCGTATTGCCGTACTCTCTTTCCCCAGCTGCGCCGTGCTTTGGACATGTACACGGACGACACCGGCATGCAGTTCAAGTTCCTGAACGTCTACGCCCGCCTCGAGAACTGCGAGAAGTGGAAGGAAACCCGCACGACCCTCTCGAATAGCAAGACCGAGCAGTACAACCCCGACGCTCCGGCGGCTGGCACGGCGGAAGGGCGCCCGAACTCGGCCAGAAGAAGCTCAAAGAGCTCAAAAAGACGGGCGATCCCGCCGACAGGATGCAGGCGTCGATCGACAAGTGTTGGGCCGGCTTGAGGTCGCACGCCGACGGGAGGAACGACAAGTTCGACGGCAGGTGGCGGGAGATGCTCGCCAACCAAGGCGTCCGGATCGCCCTGCTGAAGACGACGGCGGCGGCGAACAAGAGGAACACAGACTTGGCGTTCCTGATGGGCGGCGGCAACATGGAACTGATGGACGAGGAGACGAGGAATTGGTACCAGGGCCACCGCAGCGACATCCTCCGAGCCACTCCAGCCAGTCCTTCGTCGTCTCCGCCGGCTCCTACCTCGGCTTCCTCACCGTCTACCTCGTCGACTGCCGCTGCTTCGACGTCCACTGCCACCGCTTCGTCGTCGACTGCCGCAGCCGCTTCGGCCACGGCGTGTGAGGAAACTGGTCCGTCGGACACCGCCGTGCCGGCCGGGACTGCCGATGAGCCTGTTTCCGTGTAATTTCCCTCCGATCGCCGATCTGTGACTGATCCTTTTGCTCATTTTGCCAATCAACTGGCCGTACTTGTAGCGCGGGACGACGCTTTGTTTGAATTTAAACTATGTCCGCTGAACTCCGGGTGGACGACTGGAAATACGGTACTCCCCACGACTTAATTTCGTCCAATCCGGCGGTTGTTTCGTCCGGATTTCGCCGTGGGGACCGCCAACGAGTGGAGATGCTCTTAGCTGAGCTTCGGCTCCGCGGCGTGGAGAGTCAGTACCGGAGCTGCGTCAGAGCATGAGCAAGCAGGAATTCATGTATGACTTTCTAATGCATTATTCTCATGTTAAATCATATTATTATCAACATGTACCCTATGTGAAATCATGCAAGTTCCACGAGTTCAGTCCGGTGAAATAGGATGGCAGCCTCATCTAGAATTTGAATCCTGCCATGTAATTTAGATATAACAATAAAATATAATATACAATGGTTTATTTTTAAATTTTATCTTTAGTATCGAGCCATCCTAAATATGTGGTTATTTAGAGAGATTGGGCTAAAAGATCATCTCTTAGCTAAAAGACCCGAATACAGTTGTTCGAGCTTTCCACGCAGGTATGTGGGCAACGGAGGAGGGCCTCTCCTCGCACGCGCATATTTGATATCTATCCATGCATGGATAGATAACAAATCATGCACGTGTACGCATGCATGCATATATAATATAATATATATATAAATCCCTCGTTACAATCAACAAACTTAACTGATACTTATCCGTGTGCGCTATAGAACACTTGTACACATTTGTGCGGAATAGAACACATGTGTACACTTGTGATGGATAAACTTTTTTCATCTTTCTCTTTTCTCCACCTTAGCATTTATCCTACGTGTTACGTCTAAGATATTTCCATTATACATGTCCTTATTATCCACTTATTTACTCTACATTTGTTAGGCCGTAGCAACGCACGGGTAATTGTGCTAGTGTGGCATAATACCTTGATTTGTAGACCGAAAGACACATATAAATAAAAAGACAATAAGACAAGATATATCACTTAACTTAGACAAGCGGAAATTTCACATAAAGTAACACACATAGTTTAACAACTGCATGCACACACAATTATATAAAGTGATTAGGGTTAGAGTAATTAGTGGACTTGATACGTGGCTAAGCCCAGTTCATGTGTAAATGTGGGCTTACTAAATGCACGGGCCTCTCTAGGTTATATTTCCGGAAACTTTCCGTATTTATGTTTTCGGAATTTCCTCCGCCGTTTCCCTTTCCGTCGGAAAGGGCTCCCTCGTTTTGTTTTTCGTTTCGTTTTATGATTTTGCCGTTTTTGTTTCTTTTTCTCCAAATGTCGTTTCCTTTTCCGTATTTGGCCCTTCATTTTCTTTTTCTTCAAAAACGGACGGAAAGTTTCCCTTTCGTTTTCAACGGCACACGCCCATTGGTCGATTTTAACAAAACTTACATACACCATTTGTTCTGATTTAGCCTATATTTTAAAAAATTAGAAAATTTAGTGCTGTATTTACTAGTACTATTTAATACATGAACAACGAATCCAAGCTATATATTGAAAATAATAACGTCAAACAAAAATAGCAAAACCATTTTGTACTATTCTGTGTTGTCGTTAACTAATTAGTAGAATGTACTCCCACCTTCCAATGAAAGTAGTTTGAGATTGGCCAAAATTTGAATATATCTACACTTGAGATTTGCTAAAATTTGGATGTATCTGGTGTAGACACACCTAAAATTTTAACATATCTCACATAGCCTTCATGAGTTCATGGGGCGGAGAAAGTAGGTTATTTGAGAATAAACTTTGAGTCTAGAATGTAGACTATTTCAAAATTGAGGGAGTATATATATCTTGAAGAAACACACAAAATAACCTATTTTGTAAAAGATTTTATCAAATCATCTTTTTTGTTTGGCTCTGTAATAGAGAGAGTCATGCTCCATAGCACGACACCACCCAGTATGGCGTTGGTGGTCGCACGATGCCCCGATCAATGGCGCCATGAGCCGGCCAACGTGGCGGTTATAGCTAGAAGATTTGCCCACGACACGTCAGTATTGCTCTATTCGGGACGACATCACTGTAGAGCTTGGCTCCATCATGGATGGAGCCGTACCGGATTAGGCAAATTCCCAAGAGGAAGACAAAATGCCCTTTGATAGGAAGTGCCAGGATTATGGAAACATCATCCAGAATCACGATCATCTCCCCACAACGGATGTGAAAACTATGTATCTTCAGTCTTTGTCGATCAACAAGTCTTGCGATCGCGTAGGGGTTCATGTGTAGCGTTGCCTGAGGCATAAGGTGGACGAATGGGAGAAGACCAGTATTCTTGATATACCGTGTGTATCGCTCGCTGTATGTCGTCTTCTTGCCGTGAATCTCATGGCACCTAATGTGACCATTTAAAAATCTTTCCTTTCTCTGTCTAACCCCACCCCGTAAACCTTCCACTACGCCATTTATCATATTGGTCATCTAGGAATCTTTATCAAAAATTTATCATAATGGTCATCTAGGATAGATTCCGGGTTCATCCTACATATGTGAGCAAATACAGATAATTTATTTATTTTTCAACAAAGAGCGGCATAAGAATTCATAACTTAAATTGCTAGAGTATCAAATCTAGATATTACTTCAATTACCTAGCTAGGTCCTATTACAAGATCAGAGCTTTCCAAATTATCTAAACCACTACCACAACACATGATCGAAGTTGCAATTCCGTTTTTTTTTTGTAATGGGTGATATTGCATAATCACATATTAGAAAGTCTAATATCATACTCAGATATTGGAAAATCTAATGGCATATTCAGATAAAATGTGATATCACATATTAGAAAAATGAATATCACAGATTTCATGCTCACAGGTTACACAATGAAAAAGGAAATTGATACTTAACGTTATGTCTCTATAAAACTAGCAGATACTCACAGATCTGCTACCACGTACATGCCAAACCGGTCCAAATCGGAATTTTCTGGATGAACTATGGTTAACCAAATCGGGAGAATACCTCAAGGGTTGGAAGGGGAAGAAAATTCACCGAAAAGCCATTCAGATTGATGGTTTTAGAGTGGGTGGTTAAGGGGGTGGGGCGCCATAGTCTCCAGGCCTGTGTTCATCTTGGCTCGTGAACATGTACGTGCGGCTTTGGACGGTGCCGCGGTCAATGGAGCCATACTAAGGCGAAGTGTGTCTTGAACGCCACGTCGAATAGAGCATAGTGCCATTGACCGGGACGTCATACAGCCAGGGTGCTGTCATGGGTGGCATTGTGGTATGGAGCATAGCTCCGTTTGGTGTGGAGCCAAATAAAACATTTATTTCGTAAAATCATTTTAGGAACAGGTTATTTTGTGACTTCTTTTCAGATATATCAGTTTTGTTAAAATCGACCGTGTATACATAGTTAACATTTTGTCTTATTTGAAACTGATTAAATCGCATTGATGTGATGTGAGGCCGGCCGTGCTGTGTCGACAACGATGCTACAAGATGGATGGCCAGTTGGTGGCTGCCTGAATGAGTCGATCGGGACAGGGACGAATCCCACGCTGACAGAGGCTGTTTCTTCTGTGCAGGCTAGCTACCTCAGTTCGTGGCTTCGTGCTCCAGCTGGTAGGGGATCGAGATCGATCGTCCCGCGCCATCACGTCTAGCCGGTGTGCCGTCGACGTGCAAGCTCACGGCTCTAGCCTTTTTACCGGCCTCGCATCGGCATCAACACGAGGTTAATTATTGAAATCATGGTCAGCATCTTGATACTATATATCGTATCTTATGGTCTTACGATATTATCTTAGCCAATCGATACAATATCAATGGTATCTAATTTAGCAATATCGTACTTGTAACTCGACACGTATAGTGCTATCCTTGGTACGTATCCCTATATATACAACGTCTATACAAAAAACAAGGACCCAGCCCCCCAACCCTAGCCTCCAGCACCCAGCCTCCCAACCCTCCCGCCGCCGCCGCCGCCGGGGCAAAGATCTCGGGGCGTGGCGGCGGCGGGGGCCTTCCCTCATGACGCGTCGGGAACGGCGGCCAAGGAGTCTCTCCCACGGCGGCGGCCCTTCCGCCTCCCGGGGCGGCGGCGGTCGGACGAGGATAGAGGGGTGGCGGCGATCCTCCCGGGGACGATCCAGCTGCGGGCTGCGGCCTCCCCGCCTCCCATTGGCGGCATGCCGGCGGTGGAGGCTGGTGGAGGCGGACAACGCCTTTTCCTCCGCCTCTCGCCGGTGAGGGGCGATGATCTTGGGCTTCTCCCGCGGTACGAGGACGCCCGGGGCAGCAGCCTTGGGTTCGACGGTGGAGGTGACCCTCTTCTTCGCCGGAGAGGATTGGCCTGCGGTTGGTGGTGGTGGATCTTTTGATCTATCACCGCGTTCCGGCGGCGAGATGGAGGAGCTTGGAAGCTGGCGATGGTGTCGTCGGTGGAGGGTTGGAGTGGCCAGCCCAGGATGGTCGCCGACGTGGGGGTCCGACCTGAATAAAGGCGGCGGTCCTAGGGCCTCTCTTGCGTGAAGAGGAGGACCTACCGGACATCAAGTGACTATGGATCCATGATGAAAGTCGGAAGAAGAGAATTTCATGAAGGCCGGAGGGGAGGACTAGCTATGGGAGGTTCAAGTCTCTGCGTTGTTGAGGGACTTGCTTGGTGTTCCGGGCTTCACAGCAGCGGTATGAAAGTGGGGGCGACAACACAGGTGAAGTGCGAGTCCTACCTTTCAGGGTGAAAACCCAAGGTCCGGCCTTAATTCGTTGTGCTCGGCAATGACCTTGGTGGAGGCATTGTTTTGAGAGCGGGGACTATCTTCAGGGTGAAAACCTAAGATCTTTGATCGGGCGACGATGGTGTTTGAGCACTGTTCCCTTCTTGGAGGCGTCGTTTTTGGAGAGTCTGTAATTCAGGTGTTGTCTTGGCGGTGGATGTATTGTTGTTGTTAGGCTCGAGATGCTGTAGCGGGACTTTTATTTCTTAGTTTTCTTTTCTTGTTTTTTGGCTGTGTGCATCCGTAGTGCCATTAGGGCGGTGCGTTGTTGCAGAGGCTGGGTGTAATTGGTATCGTGTTGATATTAATATATTCCCTTTATCGAAAAAATACAAAAAACAAGGATATCTCCAAGGGACGACCGAAACGAACGTTGACCTATCGTTTGCGTTCGTGGAGAGAGAAAAATGCGTCTGGACTCTGTTCTAGCGGGGCGATCCAAAATGACCGGGTTGTCCGTGGCGACGCAAACCTGGCATAAATATGCGTTTCGGCTTGCGTCTGGCGAAAATTTCGTCGGGCCCGCCTTCCAGCGACCCTGGCTTGATGCTGTCTTCTCAGGCGCGCCAGCGACTCGGGCCGCTTCGTCGCTTCGGCAGTCTGCGTCACGTTAATGATGATGTCTCGCCTGCCGAGCGGCCGCCGCCCACCGCCGCCAATGCAGTAATGGCGATGCCATGCATCCCGCGGTCGTCGGCTGTTCGGCCTATATAAAGCGGGCGCTCGCTTTTCTTCCTCGTCCACTCCTCCACACAAATCCTAGCTGCCACAAGCTCCATTGTAGCGCCACCTAGCTCTTCCTGCAATGCAGCCAGCCCCGCGAGGAAGTCCATGGCGGGTCCTGGTGGCCGGCGAGGCGGTCGAGGCCGCGGGCCTGGGCACCCCCGGGGCTAGGGCCGTGGCCGCCGAGGCGGAGCAGCTACGGCCCCACGGTCGTCGTTGCCTGCGCCGTCCTCATCTTCGCGGGAGGAGCTCTGCTTCAAGTTCCTCCTCCGCATCGACGACGACCCCCTCGGCATCAAGTGGCTCCCGAACAAGTTCGCCGAGTTCGTCGATGGCGTCGAGCTGGTCCAGGTGCAGCTACGGGAGGTCAGCTACAACTTTTGTCGGTGGCCCGTCGAGGCGATCTTGTTCGACAGGAAGGGCAAGATGTACATACACATGGGGTGGGACAAGTTTCTCGCGACCTCGCGCTCGAGCCCGACTGCCAGCTCACCTTCCTCTGTGAGGTTGGAACAAGATCTACCTGGACGGTGCACGCACGTGGTGGCCACGCGACGCACCCGTGAACGTGCGGCTCTCCTCCTCTTCCTCCGAGGCCCTGTCCCCTCGACCGCGCGCCGCTATCGGTGCATGCACCTTTCCTCGGAGGGAATCCCGTGTTGCATCTTTTGCCGCTCTCCACTGCCGCCTGGCTGCTTTGCTTATCTTTTTTCTGCCAAAGTGTGTGCCTTTTGCCTCCGCCCGTACCAAGCAAAAGGAGAAGAACCTAGCTCGGCAAGTTCAATTTTTTAAGGGGCCAGGGCGTACGTTGAGGCGTGTGGCATTGTGTAATCCAGCATTTTGTCTGCACTACCTGCAGGGAGTAGCTATGTAGGAGAGACACCGGAGAATTTCCGTGCATGTATATATGCTTCCAAACCATGGCGCTTTGGTAGGCTCACCTAATGCACGAGAGGAGGAATTTGACACCGGTTGTGACCATAAAGTTTGGTCTTGGGCGCAGGCAGTTCAATTTTGCCGTTTGACATCTCCTGGAAAGCTTGCCTTTCCAACACATGGTCTATAGCAATAGACTCAAGAAATACAAGCTGAAATTTTGGCCCGCCTAAGACTTAGGCATCTAGAACAGAGCGATTCAAATCAGACTAGATCTTCAAGACGACCGGCGACAGTTCCACTATCGACGCTATAGGCCATGTCGATGTTTGAGCAAGGAGCAGGTGCCATCTCCTCTGCCGTGCAAGTACTCCAAGGCGACCATGGCTCCTCGGGTAGTATTGCACCGATGGAGTTGCTAGCGCAGCCGCCTCCACTGCAACGTGGCAACGGTGGCGGATCCAGGAATTTGAGGCAAGGTAATTCACCTTCTAAAGGAATTAACACAAAGAGGTTAATGCAAACACATAGTCTATAGCAATAGACTTAAAAAAATATGAATTTTGGTCTGGTTAGACTTCAAAGAACATCTTCAACGGAGCGATCCAAATCAATCCAAATCAGACTAGATCTTGATGATGACCGGCCACAACTCCACTTAAGGCACACCAGCGTTCCGCCTGCTCTTCTGTCCAAGCACTCCAAGGTGACCACCACTTCCACGAGGAATGTTAAAGTAACGGAGTTGTCGTCACGTCCACCTCTATGGCGGACGTGTCGAGCATGGCAGCCAAATCTGGACACTTGCCACCTCCATTACGAACGTGTGGAGCATCGAAGGCTTGCCTTTTCGGCTGACTATACGTCATGGCATGAATTGTTTCGAGCCGAGAAAACAAAAGGACAGATGGACGCTAGACACTTAGTTACACGTCCAAGCGAAGCCAAATCCCGAAAATAGTAACGATTTTGGCTTCGTGACGCTCTTGTACATACCCTAGCACCGGATCTGAGCAGCTCACCGATGCTCACCGGATCTGCCTCACAGGGTCGATCATGCATGGTAATGGTCGATCGAGCCCTACGCTGACACAATCACACAACCCATTAAGTGCGGGGAGCTCTCGCATTGCATTATAAAAAAAGAAAATTAGTTCAGTTAATGCATAGCTAATTAAGGAAAGGGGACTGCTGAGCGTCCCCCGGGGGATCAAATCCCCCGATCCCCCGGGTGGACAGCCGTAGGATCGGTGCGTGGTAAGCCATCCGATCAGTCAACGCTCCACGTCCAGAAAAATAAAACCGCCTGAAACCCAAAATGCTCCATCGATCCTCCCGACTCTCACTCTGCGCGCGAGGGCAGTGGCCAGAGCTTGCTCTCACACGAGATGCTCCGACGAGATCCCTTGCAGCACCGCCGCCGCGAGTCCGGCAGCACCGCCGCCGCAGACCCTTGCAGCATCTCCACCCGTTGTAGGTAGCATAGCCGAGCACCTCCAGTAGCAAGGCCACAGCTGCCGGAACCACCGCTGCAGCAGACCCTTGCAGCACCTCCGCCCACCGTCGGTAGCAGAGCCGGGCATCTCCGGTACCAACGCCGCCGCGATTCCGGTAGCACCGCCGCCGCAGCACCCTTGCGGCAAGCTGCGCCCGCCCCGAGTAGCGTAACCGGACACCTCCGGTAGCAACACCACCCGGCGCCGGTAGCAACGGCGCCATACCCTTGCGAGCAACTCCGCCCACCGTCGGTATCATCGTCGGGCACCTCCGGTAGCAACGCCGCGATAACCTTGCAGCAACTCCACCCGCCGTGGGTAGTATCACCGGGCACCTCCGGTAGCAAGACCACCCGCCTTCGGTAGCAACTCCGACAACCCTCAGTAGCATCGCTTGAAAGCCTTTGCAGCAGCAGCGCCACAGATTGGTAGAAAGCTAGCAGAGGGGAGCATCGCCGTCATCTGCCATGGCGGCTCCTCCGCCGTTGGGGACGCGGCGACGAGTTTGAGGCGAGCAGCTCCGCCGTTGGGGGCGTGGCGACGAGGTTGAGGCGAGCACCTCCACAGGGTCGTCGTCGGCGGGTGTGGTCTTCACCGGGCGGAAGGGCAAGACTAGGCCGGAGGATGTTGAGGCGGCGGATGGAGATGATGAGCTTGGTGCAGTGTGTGGCGAAGGAAGCCATGGTCCCGTGCGATGAGAAGCATTGGGGATTTTTCGGTGGAGAAGAAGCACTCGGGAGAGGAGGGGGATAAGGTTTGACGCGGACCCCACTTGGCTGTCTACTTGGGTCGATGAGATAGGACGCGTGGCGAGCTGGGAAGCCGGGGGACGGGTTGCGTTCGATCCCCCGGGGGAACGAGAGCGTTTTCCTTAAGGAAAACCGGCGAAACCCGTTTTCCTTTGTTGAAGCTAGCTGAGTTGGTGTTTCAGCAGATGGATCGTGCCGCGCCGTGCCGTATGCTCTTTTTACCGGCCGCATCACCATCACCATCACCACGAGGTGGTATGTTTCGGCCGGGTTAATTATTGGGGCGTGAAAATCGGCCTGGACGGCACGCGCACGTGGTGGCCACGGGACGCGGCCGGGCAGCACCCGCGAACGTGCGGCTCTCCTCTTCCGACCGCGCGCAGTCAGTGCGTGCACCTTTCATCGGATCGTAGGAATCGGACGTATCTCGCGCTTGACTGCCGTCTGGCTCTTTGCTTATCTTTTTCTGGCCAAGTGTGGGTGCCTTTTGCCGCCAGGTCACCGCTAGGTACAAGTAAAGGAGAAGAACCTAGCTCGGCTATCGGATACCGATGTATCCTAGAGTTTATCACTTTGCCCACACTGACAGCTTCAATTTTTTAAGGGGCGTGGAGGCGTGTGGCATTGTGTAATCCAACATTTTGTCTTCACTCTACCTAAGACATCATTCTCAAACAAAAATCTCTCTTTACTAGAAATGTAGCCTTGCTATCCCCTTGGTTTATTTGGGTCGGGAAGCAAATCCAGCAATATGGCGCATTTTTTCTTCTGATAATATTCTAGAGATTTTAAGACAAACACATGTATGTTGAAAAAAAGCGAAATATGTGAATGCCGAAAAGTGCATGAATAAATAGAAGAGCATGAAGGCTTCATAGCTTTGTCGGGTTGCACGTGCCGCCAGAGACCATCGACAACTCGTAGTATTCCTGTTGTAGTCGGTTGTGAGGATGTCGGGTAGCCGGCCGTATGATGCTTGGTGGTGGGCCACATTGATGACGTCCGCGATGGTGCGGCCGGCACCGCCTGCAACCACCTTCGCTCGGCGATGTTCTCCTGTCGTGGATTCTCGCTGGTGAAGCGGTTAAGTGCCGCCTCACTCTCCTCGTGAAACAGTGTTGACCAGTAGTCGATATCCATGTTGTACCTTGTGTCCAACTACACAGCGTGCTTTCGCCTGATGGAAGATTTCTTCCCTGGCGGCTTGGTTGGCGGGTTCTGGCAACACATGCATCTTGCGCAAGCTGATGGCCTGGCCCCTTGGAACTATCGCTTTTGGCGGCCCAATGATGTCAAATTTGATGAAGTTGGTGGGAGAGAAAGTCGCAACGGTGGAGAGAAAACATGTACGGTGGTGCCCTCCCGCTGCCGGTGGTCTCGAAGCGGCGATGGCGATGGCTGTGAGGAGTGGGTCATCCCACTGCTAGCATGCCCAGCCTTCATAGGGTGCAAGAGTCGAGCGGCCAACATTCATAGCAACGTAGTCCTCAAGTGATCGACCAACCATCAACCTAGTCCTAAAATGGTCGCCCTGCCATCGATGCAGAAGGCGAAGGAGGATTCAGCCGTTGCCATGCAAGCCTAGAGCGGACGCGGGAGTACACATGTGTGTTCCATGGTGCGTCCGTACAGATGCATTGCCTGCCCAAAGTTAGGCCAGGAATGGATAAATATCGTGCCACTAGATCATATTTTTGTTATCCGCATATCTGCTCGAATCAAAATGGCTCGGTGTGTTTGGGTTGGACCGCTAGAGATATAATAAATGTAGGTATGTAGAAGTTGAGACCCGGAGAAATTCCGTGCATGCATGTATACAAATTCCAAACCATAGCACTTTTCTTTTTTGAAATTCTCCAAACCATGGCACTTTGGTATGCTCACCTAACGCATGAGGAATTCCGCATTGGTTGTGCCCGTAAAGTTTGTTGTTCGGCACAAGGCATTTGGCCATTTGACGTACCGTGAAAAATGCTGACCGGTTGATCACAAGTTGAGCAATCAGAACAGCATCGGAGAAAAAACAGATTAGCTAGTTTGGCTTGGTCACCCTTTTCTGACTTGAAAAATGCCCAAGAGTACTTGCACTGAATAAGCTAGTGTGTTCTGTCAAGAACACCGAATCTAAGCGACTACCAGATGAAAATCAGAATCGGCTGATGGACCTCAGCCGTTAATCCCACATCCGACGGCCTCTACCATGCTTCCTCCACCCGACCAGCAGTGCAGTCTAGGCCTGCAAATAAAACTCAAAACTCGGTTCGAACTCGATGTATAACAAGTTGAACTCAGTTTTAACTTTTATCATTAAATGAGTTTAAGCTAAATGAGCCGAGTTCACCTAGCTCGCGAGTAGCTCATTTACTTTGGTAAAAATCTATACTAGGTTGTACAAGAAGCTAATACAACCTAAGTGGCGATCATCACGGCTTATACCCACTTGTTATATGTGATAATTCATGGACACTTGTGATTTGTTGACTTTTTTTTGCGATGTTTCTCGTTAATATGGTTTATTCCATGTTAAATGATTTGCCAATATTACTATTGATTGTTGTACTTTATCAATTGTATTATTGTGATACCATATTTATAATGATTGGTGTGTTATAATAAAAAGCATGGTATATTATACATGTTTCTTTAACAGTTCTTGACGATCTGCGCCGCCTGTCCTACCGAGGAGACCGGACGTCGTCATATCTTCTTTGACTGCACGCTGGCCTCTGGTGTCTGGGCTCGCCTTGGGTCGATATCCCTTGTCGAGGGTACTCCTCGCCAATGCCCTCCGATAGGGGCTTAGGGTTGATGGAATCCTGTAAGATGACACGAGACATCGGTTCACAGACAAGCGGGGAGAGCGATTTACCCAGGTTCGGGGCCCTCGATGAGGTAAAACCCTTACGTCATGCCTGTCTGTTCTTGATTATGATGATAATGGGTTACAATGGGGTGCCGAATAGTTCGGCTGAGATCTCGTCGAGATGGCTATTGCTAAGGTGACCTAGCTCTAAGCTTCTTCTGGCTAAGATTGCTAAGATTGATTCTGTCCCTCGGCGGCCCCTCTCCTGGCCTTTATATTGGAGGCCAGGTCTCAAGAGGTCTCACCGAGTACGACTAGGTTTACAGTAATTTTAGATCCGATCTTTCCTTGTTTGATCGCTTCCTTGTCTTGCCCGTCAAGGAACCTTCTGGTGCGCCGTCCTAGTGGCCCATCTCGCCTTCATGTGTCTTCATGGGCCTCCAATTAGTCAATATAGGATAGGGTAATGTGGGTTACCCGAAGGGTAGTGCCCACGTCAGTAGCCCCCGAGTGTCTAGCCGAAGATAGTTCGGGTAGAGACTAAAGTATGTCTTCTCCTGATGTTCTTCTCCTTCATTGTCCTTGTTCACCTTGAATCTGCTCTATCTTCATTTTATCGGGTGCGCGTCAGCGCTCCCGATGGGAGTAGCCCCCGAGTCTAGGTGCGGATGCTCGCAGTCCGTGCGTAGACTCAAGTTGTACCACTCGAATATTTTCCTATGCCGATGTTTTCCACATATCTTCATAGGTCATCCAATATATTTTCTTTATGCAAAGGATAATGAGTAACGTGCCCAACTGTTGTTTGGTTAACTGCCGATGGCAAAACAACGTTACCCTACACAGAATCAAGTCCCCGGGCATGATCCTGGAGTGCAAAAAACTTCTATAGGGTGTGCATTACGCGCTCCTGATGGGAGTAATAGCCCCCGAGTGTCTGGGTGCGAGTGCTTGCAACCGAGTGCAGAATCAAACCCTCTTCCTTCGACTACTCATTATGTCGAGTCTTTATTTTATCGGGTGCGCGTCAGCGCTCCCGATGGGAGTAGCCCCCTGATGTCTACGGGAGCTTCTATTCTTGTAGACAGTGTTGGGCCTCCAAGAGCAGAGGTTTGTAGAACAGCAGCAAGTTTCCCTTAAGTGGATCACCCAAGGTTTATCGAACTCAGGGAGGAAGAGGTCAAAGATATCCCTATCATGCAACCCTGCAACCACAAAGCAAGAAGTCTCTTGTGTCCCCAACACACCTAATAGGTGCACTAGTTCGGCGAAGAGATAGTGAAATACAGGTGGTATGAATAATTAGTAGCAACGGCACAGAAAAGTGCTTTGCCCAGGACAGTAAACAAGCGATAGTAACGCAGCGGTAGTAACGCAGCAGTAGTAACGCGATAGAAACAGTAAACAAGCAGCAATAGCAGTATTTAGGAAAAAGGCCTAGGGATTAGACTTTCACTAGTGGACACTCTCAACATTGATCACATAACAGAGATAAATGCATACTCTACACTCTTTTGTTGGATGATGAACACATTGTGTTGTGGGTATACTTCATAGGTGTACCATCGACAGTGCCTAGATCCGGCAAGCCCGGGTGGCCCACAGATGGTGATGAGGCATGTGGCCCATCGGGCGGCCCAGTTGCTGTTGATCATGAAGGAAGAAGTCCAGCCCAGGATCAGCAGGCCGGATCCGTACCGACATAGGAGTTATCCGGATCCATGGAGGCCCATGAGGAACCCGGATCCAGGACGACGTGTATGGAAGGCGGATCCGTGACGTGCACGGCAAGATATTGTACCGTAGTTAGGCTATCTGTAATCCGGCTAGGACTCTCCATGTAAACCCTAGATCCGTGCGCCTTTATAAGCCGGATCCCGGGAGCCCTAGAGGCACAACCACAACTCATTGTAACAACGCGAAAGCGCCCGGATAATTCCGGACAAGCAGCGAGTAGGCCCTGTCCTCGTGCGGGTGTTCCGAAGCCGGGTAACTCGCGTACCACCGTCCCGTGAGCACTCCGCCCTATGGCCCCTACTTCTTCTCCCCTCGTGAGGATCCCTCCTCCGAGGTACCGTCGATCAGGCAACGACGGTTGGCGCCCACCGTGGGGCCTGCGGCGTCTGGAGGCCGGAACCGGGAGGGTTCCGCCATGGGAAGCTACGACGACACCATCGCCGTGGGGCGTGTCCTTTACGCCGGAAATCTGCCGATCGTCCCTCCGGATGAGTGTTGGATTCCGGCTAAAACCGACCCCATCAAGCTCTCCATCGTCCCGAGTTGGCGGCATACACATCTTCATCGGGGAAACCGTCGATTCCGACGGAAACCCACCGGTAAGTAGCGCCGACGCGACCGCCGCCGAGCAGGACGCGAGTCGCGAAGATCCGATCCGAGACGCTGGAACTTCCTAGCGAAGATTCCGCCTTAGATCCGGAAAAATCAAAACCCACCCAATCCGCCCCCGAGCGAGAAGTAACGGTGGAAGACCAATGCGGATCCGCCCGGGTCTCCCGAGTGTTAGAGAAGCAAAGGTGTCACTTCGTACACTTCTTGGCCCATACCGCCGGAACCGCCCCTCATGAAGTCGGAGCTGGTCCCGTGCAGGTCGAGGCCCCGGAAAACAACGCTGCTCCGGATCAGCGAGGAGGCCGTCGGAGAAAGCGAGACTCCGGCTGAAGAATCGATCTTGGGAAATCTAAGCCCAATTTCCGGAGACTCCCCGTCCATGGAATCTGATGACTTCGTCCGCAAGCTAGGGGAGTATGGTTTCAGCGACCAGCCTGAAGTCGACTCCGCCCAGCCTAAGCAGGTTCTCGCAATTGTAGCGGCGCTTGGAGAAGACGGATCCGAAGCGGCAGACACTCAATCCGACCCCCAGCCATCTCACCATGGATCTCCGATGTCGCGGGAACGGCCCCGTAGGGATCCTTCCTCGGAGAGCCTCCTCGTCGCCCGAAGAGATAGTTGCACAAGCACGCATGGATTTGGTCGCAAAGTCGGACGTCCTCAACAAGCCAATAACTCCCGGCGATGCCGCAGATCCGGAGGCTTTAGAGGCCACCGTAAAGGAGATGCCGGCCACAGCCAAAAGTTTGCCAACACCGCAGCTGCTATATTGGATGAGAGGGAAGAAGCTGCACTGATCATGGATCGCTTTGAGAGACAGGATCGCGAAGTCACCGCAACGCTCGAGCAAGTCAAGAGTATGAGAGCAGAGTGGGAGGTGAAAATGACCTACGCACAGGCGGAGGCTGATAGAATCGTCAGAGAAGCAATCCCTCCCCGCAGGATCAACTTCGCAACCCCTGCCGAACAGCAGCCACTCGCCACCCCAAAGGACAATTTGGCAAGAGCTGCAGAAATTCTGAAGAAAAGTGACGAGGAGGTGGACATCAACTACTTGCGCACGCTCGTCGCTTCAGCGGTTAAACAGCAGAGCAAGGCAGATACTTCGCGCAAGTTGGAATCCAACCCGGAGCATTGCGTCTCCACCGCGCAGAAGGACGCCCGCAACAATCGCCAGCGAGATGACGAGTCGCGAACCGGATCCTCGGAACGCAGAAGGAAAGCCAGAGAACACCCAAATCCGATCCCCGTACCATCAAAGATGCCACCGTCAGATCCGAGAAAGGGAAAGGATGCAATGTACTCCGGACGAGACAAGTACCGCAACGCCTCTCCTCCGCCTAATGGTTACCCGCGTCCCCCTCGTCGCCATAGTCCAGCCGGAAACACCAGGCCTCAAGGGCATGGTGGAATTATTATCCGCGACATCGTGATGCCTTCCGGAAACCGGAACAGGGAGCGCACGCCGGAGCCTCGCCGGAATCAGAACAATGATCGTGAGCCCGAGCCTAGGAGAAGCCGGAATGAGGAGCGCGACCCGGAGCCCCGCCGGAGCCGGAACGACCGGTGGCAGCCGGCGTCATGGCGAAGGCAGCCACGGGAGCCGGAGCCGGCACCGGGAGGGCCGGGGAGAATCTGCGAGCGGAAGCAGGAGGTCGGATCGGCCCCCTCGCAGGTCTCCTCACCACCACCTAGCGGTGGCGGCGGAGGTGGAGGCGGAGGCGGTGGCCGGAGATCTCGCTCTCGCTCACGGTCCCCGACACGGCTCGCGCGACGCACGGGAACGCCTCAACGAATACGGAACCGACTACATCGGACCGAAGTGCTTTGGCAGGATGATTCGAGAGGAACCAAAGCCAAGGAGCTCCCTCAAGCTACCCGGAAACCCGAAGCATTACGATGGCACCGAAAGGCCGGATACCCGGATTGAGGATTACTACAATGCAGTAACCTTTGCCGGAGGAACCCCTAATATCGCCTGCCGCATGCTCCAGTTGTACCTTGTAGGGCCAGCCCGGATCTGGCTCAGTGACCTCGAGAAAAACTCCATCTTTTGCTGGTTTGACCTGAAGACCGCTTTCGAGAAACACTTCAGAGGCACCTACAAAAGACCTGCCACAGCAAGCGACTTACAAGCTTGTATTCAGAAGAAGGGAGAAACCTCAAGAAACTTCCTCACACGATGGTTGGCATGCAGGAACGAGTGCGAAAACGTCGATCACACCACTGCCATGTACGCCTTCATTGGTGGATTGCAGAGAGGAGGACTGCTGAGGCATAAGCTTACATGTTTGGCCAACGCCAACAACCTGACTTTGGACGAGATGATCTCCATTGCCAGTGATCACACTGCCGCCGATGACGACGCAGGCGGTGATCTCGCAGCCACAGCAATTCCCCTGCACCAACAGAAGAAGAACCGTGATAACGGTAACAACAGCGGCCACAAACGCAAAAACCCTGATGACCAGAAGAGCGGCGGATCCGACATGGTCGCCATGGCGTTCCAACGCGGAGGTTCAGGAGGCGGAAGAGGACGCGGCCGCGGAGGCGGAGCCGGCAGGGGTCAGCAGCATGGCACTGAGGTCACTGCTGGCGGATCCCGCGCCCCGCAAACCTACGAGGAGTACAGAGACATGCCCCGCCCGGCCCACTTGGATCCGGCTACGGGGAAGTCCACTCACACCAACCGCAACTGCAAGTGGGTCAACGACCTAAAGAATGACCCGGAGGCAGGATACAAGCGAGCTCGGAAGCACCGCCCACGCGGCAAAGGAGGCAAGGGCAAGAACAAGGACAAGGAGGAGGACAGTTCCGAGGCGATGGACGAGGATGATAACTCGCCGGATCCCAAAGCCGGTTCCGCAGGTAAATCCAACCCCTTCGAGAAAAAGAGCGTGGGGGCTTACCACACCTTCCTCGGAACCCCCACAGTCCGCGCTACAAAATCAGCTACCCGGATCCTGAACGCCACAGTTCCGGCCGTGCCGCAGTATGTCAGGTGGTCGGAAGTTCCGTGCACATTTGACAGGGAAGATCATCCCGCCATTGTGCCAAAAGAATACTACGCCTTGGTTGTGAGTCCCCGCATAGACGGGTATGACTTCTCCAAGTGCCTCATGGATGGCGGAGCCAGCTTGAACATCATGTACCCGGAGACTCGGAGCGGATGAACCTCACCAAGGAACAGCTCAAACACAAGCACCACCGAGTTTCACGGCGTGGTTCCGGTAAGAAGGCAAACTCCCTCGGCAGCATCACGCTTCCCGTGGCTTTCGGCGATGTTCATAATTTCCGCGAAGAAAAGATCACGTTTGAAGTGGTGCCCTTCAAGAGCTCCTACCACGTCATCTTCGGCAGGCCCACCTACCACAAGTTCCACGCAAGAGCGTGCTATATCTACAACAAGCTCAAGATGCCGGGTCCCAATGGAATGATCACCATAACCGGAGACTACAAAAAGGCTCACGAGTGCGAGTTGGGCGAAGCCGCCTTCGCGAGTCCGTCATATCCGGAGAAGAGCTAAAAGGCTACGGTGGCCGCGGTGGATCCGACCGAGATGCAGACCACCAAGAAGCAGATCTCCGAACGGAAAAACTCCTTCGGGGCCGCGATTGAGACCAAGAAAGTCGGCTTCAAGGAAGATGACCCTAGCAAGCAAGTCTCGATCGGAGCCAACATGGACCCCAAATAGGAAAGCGCGCTCGTCGAGTTCCTCCGCGCTAACATGGATATCTTCGCATGGCAACCTTCTGACATGTCCGGAGTACCTAGGGAACTCGCCGAGCACTACCTCAACATAAATCCGGGGGCTAAACCGGTGAAGCAAGCTATGCGACGCTTTGGAGATAAGAAGCGTCGCGCCATAGGAATGGAATTAGCAAAGTTACTAGAAGCGGGTTTTGTAATAGAAGTTATCCACACCGATTGGGTCGCGAATCCCGTCCTTGTACCCAAAAAGAACACTAAAATACTAAGAATGTGCATCGATTACTCTGGCTTGAACAAACATTGCCCGAAGGATCCGTTCCCCTGCCGCGCATTGACCAAGTCATTGATTCGACGGCGGGGGCGGAACTTCTGTGTTTTCTTGATGCGTATTCCGGGTATCATCAGATCCGGATGAAGGAATCCGACCAAAAGGCGACTTCATTCATTACCCCATTTGGCACTTACTGCTATGTTACTATGCCTTTTGGTTTGAAAAACGCAGTGCCACCTACCAACGTACGATGCAGCGGTGCTCGAAGGACCAAATTGGCCGGAACGTGCACGCCTACGTCGACGACATCGCGGTCATGACCCGGAAAGGATCCGACTTGATCAGCGACCTCACAGAAACCTTTGAGAATCTCCGCCGGTACAAGATGATGTTGAATCCGCTGAAGTGCGTCTTTGGCGTGCCAGCCGGAAAACTCCTTGGCTTCATAGTCTCTCACAGAGGCATTGAGGTTAACCCGGAAAAGATCAAGGCAATCCTGTGTATCAAACGGCCAACTTGTCTCAAAGATGTGCAACGACTAACCGGTTGTGTCGCAGCAATCAGTAGGTTTGTTAGCCGTCTTGGCGAGAAGGCGCTACCTCTGTACAAGTCACTAGTAGGAAAACCCTTATAGGCGAAGCTTAGTTCTGTGGCGCACCGTTTTGTGTGCGCCACAGAAACTTATTTTGTGGCGCACGAAGCTCGGTGCGCCACGTAAATAGATTAATTTTGTGGCGCACTACTAAACGGTGCGCCACAAAAACTTGGTGGGCCCCACACCCCGTCACCCCCAACCATTGGTTTTACAATTTCTACGGCGCACAAACCTCGGTGCGCCACGAAATTACTTCTTCGTGGCGCACGGCGACGGTGCGCCACAAAACTAATGTTTTCCGTGGCGCACTTTGTCTCGGTGCGCCACGAAATAACGTGTACTATATCAAGGCCGTACCCCTCCCTCGCCACGAAGTTCCTCTCCCCTCTCTCCCTCTCTCCCCGCGCCGCCGCCTTCCATGGCGAGCGATGCCGTCGCCGTCGCCGCCGCCGCCGCCTTCCTCCGCGATGGCCGGATGCCGCCACGCTCCACCCATCCCCGCCACCAGCAGCACAAGCCGCTGCGGCGTGGAGGAGGAGGGGCCGGCGCGGCGTCAAGGTGGAGGAGCCGCCGCCGCGTCAAGGTGGAAGAGCCGCCGCGACCTCCACCCCTGCCGTCGTCGTCGGTGAGCTCCTCCACAACTCGTCCAAATCGTCGGTAAGCTCCCTCCCCTCCCCTCCCTCTTCCTCCCCGCGCGAGCACAACGTGCTCGACGAAATGCTCGCTCGGTTGGCTCTGGATGCATTGCTGCTAGTGATGCTTAGCTGTTAATCTTGATGCTACTCGGTTCATTTGTTGGCTCTGGATGCATTGCTGCTAGTGATGCATTGCTACCGGGTTGGTTCATTTGATGCTACTCGGTTCATTTGTTGTGCTCGGTGAGGTTAACTCGTTAATCTTGATGGCTTAGTGATGCATTGCTACTCGGGTTGGTTCATTTGATGCTACTCGCTAGTGATGCTTGTTGTGCTCGGTGAGGTTAATCGGTTCATTTGATGCTACTCGCTAATGATGCTTGTTGTGCTCGGTGATGCATTGCTACTCGGGTTGGTTCATTTGATGCTACCGCTAGTGATGCTTGTTGTGCTCGGTGAGGTTAAGCTGGTTCATAGGAATTTAAATGCATGAAATGCTACTGGTGGGCTTACTCGGATCATGTGCATATAGTTCATATAGTTCCCTAAAAATAAAGAATGCTCCCCGGCCGAAGCTTGATGTCTTAGCTCAGCCAATGATGCAAAGGCTGAGGCAAAAACTTGGATAAGAACATATACTAAAATGTGTGATTTAAATGGAATGCTTATGATGGTTACTACCAAGTGATGAATAATCCCTTATGGTACCCCAGCTTTGTTTTGAACTCAACCGAGTAATGATAAATTTCTATTTCTTGTGTTGGCTTTGATGAAAATAGAGATATCCACAGTAGGGGATCATGTAAATGAATGCCACCGTGGTATCCTTTGAAGAAAAAGGACTGTTTCGATGGTTTTAAAAGGCTAGGTGGTGCTAGGTGATTCAGTTGGCTACCAAGACTTGTCTCATCCGGTTAGCTGGGATATGCTATGTGTTGTTGCTTGTTTAGGCATATCTATCACTTACTTGGATTTACCGGTTCTTGATTGGCCTCTCTTTTGCCAGCATCACTTGGTCTATATACCAAGTGATGAATAATCCCTTTGGAGCATCTCGCTCCATGCATGCTATGTGTGTTTGAGCATCTTGACTTATGTCCCTATGATAATGGATCATCAAATGTTTCCCTTTGTCCCTGGTTGCCTCCTTAATTGATGCCTTATGATCCAAATGATCCAAGTCCCTTGCATGATCCCATTTGTCCCTAATGTTGCTTAATTAAGATGAATAAATTCCCTCTAATCACCATTTGGAGATCAAGACTAGTTCTTGATATCCATTAGTTACTCGTCAACACATGTGTTTGCATGTGTGTGTGAGCTGCTTGTAGTGTCACTTGACTATTCAAGTTTCAATGTTGGTTACTTTTCCTCTAGTGCAAGAAATGGTTGAGCAGATGTTTATCCACTGTTGGCCTTTATTCTTGGGTAGCTCAAAGTGTCATGCACTTACTGGATCATCAAATGTTTCCCTTAATTTGTCCCCGGTTGCCTCCTTAATTGATGCCTTATGATCCAAATTACTATATTATTGGATTGAGTGATATGGCTACTGCTTGTTTGCTCTCCAAATGCTATATATGTGTATTTGACCATGCTTATGATGGATTTCTTTTAAGGACTCTAGCTAGATTAGAGGGGAAAAAGTTGCTGCTTTGTTGCCTATGATAATGGATCATCAAATGTTTCCCTTTGTCCCTGGTTGCCTCCTTAATTGATGCCTTATGATCCAAATGACCCAAGTCCCTTGCATGATCCCATTTGTCCCTAATGTTGCTTAAGATGAATAAATTCCCTCTAATCACCATTTGGAGATCAAGACTAGTTCTTGATTTCCATTAGCTAGACTCCAATATTAAAAATGTCTCCCAAATATGGAGACAAACATTTTAACATTACCCCAAGTGATTTACTTGTCGATGATTAGATGGTTGGTCGATCACTCGTACACTCGGGGGTGGAGCAAGTGAGGCTTGGTGTGATGGCACAAATATCAATATCTTGTGCATCCTACCTGGCCTCACTTACTCCATCTCTCGGATGTTAATATTTGTTTCGACCAACAAAGTATGAGGCATTCCATTTAGTTGATACCACTTGGCTCTTTCTTCCATTTTAGTGCCGATGATTAGAATGTTCGGTCAATCAGTACACTCCGGGTGTCGCTAGTGAGCCTGGTGTGATGGCACAAATATCAATCTCTTGTGCATCCTACCTGGCCTCACTAACGCCATCCCGGGATGTTCATATTTGTTTCGACCAACAAAGTATGAGGCATTCCATTTAGTTCATACTAGCTACTTCTTAATTGCATTGGCCTTTCTTCCATTTTAGTGCCGATGATTAGAATGTTTGGTCACCTATACGCCGCAATATACTTTGTAGACGAGCCCCCTTTCCCCGGCCGCCGTTCCGTGAACGAGTCCTTGATGAGACAACAACGCCGACATGCCTCTCCGGCGCAGCACCACTTTTCTTCTCTCGCCGTCCAGCACGTGAACGAGTCCTTAATGCCAAGACGGTGCCAGCCTCCCTAGCATCATGCCGACCCCTGTTGTCGCGCTTCAGGCCGTGTCGATCATGCGCCCTGCACTCTTCGCCTTCTTGCCCGGTGAACGAATAGACTAATCGCGGGACACACGGCTTGAAGCGCGGCAACACGGCCCGGCATAATGCTGGGCAGGCCGGCACGGTCTTTGCATCAAGGACTCGTTCACTGGACAGCGAGAGGGACTCGGCGTGGTTCTCGCGCCGGAGATGCGGATCGGCGTTGTTGTGTCGTCAAGCACCCGTTGACGGAACGCCGACCGGGGAAAGGGGGCCCTTCTGCAAAGTATTTGTGTTGACCAACAATGTATGAGGCACATATTCTATTTTGTCATTCCATTTGCTTTGAGATTTTCAAAATGCCGATGATTAAAATGTTTGGTCACCGTACACTTGGGGGTGGCGTAAGTGAGCTCTGGTAAGATAGCACAAATATCAATCTCTTGTGCATCCTACCTGGCCTCGCTTACCCCATCCCTAAATGTTAATATTTGTGTTGACCAACAATGTATGAGGCACTTATTCCATTTTGTCATTCCATTTGCTTTGAGATTTTCAAAATGCCGATGATTAAAATGTTTGGTCACCGTACACTTGGGGGTGGCGTAAGTGAGCCTGGTAAGATAGCACAAATATCAATCTCTTGTGCATCGGACTTGGTCTCACTGACGCCATCCCTAAATGTTAATATTTGTGTTGACCAACAATGTATGAGGCACTTATTCCATTTTGTCATTCCATTTGCTTTGAGATTTTCAAAATGCCGATGATTAAAATGTTTGGTCACCGTACACTCGGGGGCGGCGTAAGTGAGTCTGGTAAGATAGCACAAATATCAATCTCTTGTGCATCGGACTTGGTCTCACTTACACCGTCCCTGAATGTTAATATTTGTGTTGACCAACAATGTATGAGGCATTTATTCCATTTCTCTTGTGCATCGGATACTTGTTGGTCTCACTTTCTTCCATTTTCATCATAGTAGGAACTGGATGGAAGGACCCCGATGCAAGCGAGCCTGGTGGGTAGAGATGACGGAGCCAAGGAGGAACCGGATGAAGACTACTTTGTATCTCGAAATTGTGAATTTTGTATGAATTAAGAGTTGTATGCAAAACATTTGACACTTGCCACTATATATGTATCTCGATCGGGCTCTAAGTAATGTGATGATGATGTCTATGTTATATCTGTGCAATGTACATGATATTTATATTATATCTGAATGTTGCCGTATATAACCTCGTGTATCCGTATTGTGTATCCGTATTGCTGTGTATAAACCGTATATGTATACCAGGCAGCACAAAATCGTGTATAATACAAGCAAATTCTGTGGCGCACTAAGAAGCAATTCCGTGGCGCACGCTTTTCGTGGCGCACCTAAGAACAAGTGCGCCACGTAAACCTTATTTTTGTGGCGCACGATCCGGTGCGCCACGTAAAGCTTATTTTTGTGGCGACGTTTCGTGGCGCACCACCCGTGCGCCACGTAATCAAATTTTCGTGCGCCACCGATGAGGCTTTTCCTACTAGTGAGTTGCTGAAGAAAA
>NC_061508.1:35657525-35760197 GCF_022539505.1 Lolium rigidum | reverse complement strand
ACCTAGGAAAAAGTTTATGTTCTTCTTACTTTCGACTATTTTTAATTCGGACAATTGTTTGTAATTCGAGACTATTTCTAATGTCACACGGTTTTTAGGGCGTAATAGGTTGTTTAATTTGAGAAAGGCGGAGACGAGAGATAGAACCGCTAGGCCGCTCGCGCGTCAAAGCTTTGCCAAGCGGCCCGTCTAGGCCTGCCTCCGCTCTGCTGCAGCCCTCGATCAGGTCACCACCTTTACATGCATGCGCCATGCGGCACGCTATTAAATTACCCGCGCCACGCTCTCATGCATGCCAACCACCGTTTCGGCACCGTGACATCGTCTCGAGAGGTTGCCCTCGTCTCGGCGTGCCATCGAGTTGGGCGGCATCAGTATTAAAGTGAAATTTGTGTGCATTATTTAAGTGAATTTTACAAACTCCCCCGTCTATATATAAGGGCACCTCTTCTTCCTCTTCTCTCACACATCTCACGCACTCTTCTGCTTCATCCATCTACCACCGCATCCGTGGACTAGCCACGAAACACCAAACCCTAGCCGCCACCATGGAGTTCTTTGGCCCAACTTACCGTCGCCCGGCCACGCGTGCGCGAGAGGAGTGGCCGGAGGGTGTCATCGTGGAGAACGAGCTGCGCATGCGGGCGATATCGAGGTGGAGGAGCGACGGGCGCTAGCCGAGATCTTTCTCTCGCGGGGCTACCGCCACCTCAACCTCCCTCTAGGCTCGCCGCCCATGTACACGATCGAGTCCCACTTCGACGGCAACGGCAACCATGAGATAGGCCTCTTCGTCCACTTCGGGAACCCCTTCGACGCGCACCACCTCCTCGGGCGAGGTGTTACGGTGTGGTTGTGAGTTTATCGCTTTCACTACCTACAATATCTTCACCAACTTCCACGTCATCTTTCCCGACCGTTTCAACATGCACTGCCTCCCATACCGCTACCACGTTGACGGCCCCGTCGGTGATGAGGAGGACTAAAACAACGAAGGAGGAGCAAGGGGAAGGAACATCCTAGGAGGGACGACGGCGTTGCCTCATCTTTATCAGTGTTTTTAGAGCTGTTTTATTATCTATGTCTTGTTGTCGTGTCTGTGGGCCCGGGATTTGTTGTGTGCTTCGGTATCGTACGTGTGATGGAATTCCTATGTAAGGTTTGTACTATCTAGCTCTATATATCAATGTTTTTACGATCCGTGCTACAACAACACACCATAAAAATTCAAAAGCTTAGAAATGAGGCCGTTTACCCTACCTTTAGAGACTGTTTAAACCATAGTGAGAAGAAAGTGCCACGGTGTGCGTCGCGCGCGGCGGAAATTACCACGCGCCTCGTTACTAGAAACCGCGCGCGCACGACCTGAGGCGTCGCGGCTCTTTAAACACCGGAATGGCAACGGCCGCCCTCTACCATTACCGCGTTGCCTTGCATACAAGTACGGTGCCAACGCTAGCGGTTCGCATATCTTCCAGACCCGCTCCCCACCGTCGTCAACCACCCGCGGCGCGACCACGAGTGACGTTTCCTGGCCGTCCGACTCCGACGGCGACGGAAAGCCGCACAGGTGGCGCCCGCGGTGGGAAAGGGAACCACCGCGGAGCGTCGATCGGTCGGACGGTGCGGCGGAGGAGGAGGACGCCGCGGACGGCTCGGAGCCCGACGACTCGGAGCCCGACGACGCCGACGAAGCGGACGAGGAGGAGGGCGCCGCCGACGACGCGGACGAGGAGGAGGGCGCCGCCGGCGACGCGGACGCGGAGGAACATGCCGTGGACGACGCGGAAGAGGACGAGGACTCCGACGCGAAGTGGGCGCGGCTGGAGGAGGCCTTGGCCGCCGATGAGAAGGCGGCCGCGAAAAAGAAGGCTCGCGCGAAGAAGGCAGCCGTGGCGCGGGCGCGGGCGCGGGCCGAGGTGACGGACGAGGAGGAGGAGTACAACGGCTCTTCGGAGTACTCCTCGTCAGAAGATGACTCGTCGGAGTCCACCTCGTCGGACGACGGCTCCTCGTCGGAGAAGGCTTCTCGCAAACGGGGGCGCCGGACGACGACGAGGCGAGTCGTCGTACAAACGTTCCAAGTAGACGACGAGGCATGTCCTCTATATTTTTATGCATTTTTACGCATTTGTAGTATTGTGTGCGGACCATATATTTTCTGCATTTTAATTATTGTAAGAGGTAATTATGCTATGTACTTCTCCTCATCAGCTTTTCATCGTCGAAAAAGAAATTTTTATTTCTGGACATGATCACATTACAGAATTCATTGTTGCCCAACCATAACATCTAGGCCGAGCATTTTAAAAGCCACGACATCGCGATTATAACAGCTACTAGAATAATTATAGCACACAAGGCGTACTGAAGAAACAATTCCCGTTGGAGAGCATATTTTTTGACCTTATTTATCTTCAACCTTGTTGTCGCCTTTGTTTCGTTTTTACTAATGTTGTGTTCATCGATGATATCAGCCATCATCAACTCGATTCGGCCTTTCTCTTCCGGAAGTGTTTCTATTTTTTTGTTGGTAGTCATCAATGCTTGTTCCATCTTCCGAATTGTCTCATGAGCCACCCCGAGCTTCTCTTTGACAATCCTCAATTCTTCATCAATCTTCATTTTCTCCTCTCTTTTAAAATTTAGTTCTTCTAGGAGAACAATTTTTGCTTGTAGACAATGTTGAAGCTGGGCACAGCCATCCCGAATACCACACTCACATATTGATTCCTACAATAAAACGTGAAAACATATTAAATTCGACATAACTTATGAGCTGCACATACCGATGACTCTTCAAGATATTTAGAATCCCATGAGATGAAGACGTTAACTTAGAATCATACCTCATCCGATGAGTTGTGCATGGGTTCGACGCGGTCGATGTCGTCCATAGCCGAAATCACCATGGCGGCGGCGACACTGTAGGTGGAGGCGGGATGGAGATGCTGATGAGATAACGGGCCGAGGGATCCATCTTTTCGTTTGTGGTATGCTTCTTTATGCTCCTCGTGGGCCGCAATTGAGGCCCATCCTGGCTCCAGCCTTTTATTTAGGTATTTAAGCGCCGTACTAATCCTCAAATCTAATTCCCAAACGATCTATCTCCTCAACGCCTCCTGCGATCTACGGCTGGACGCCGGCTGCGTCCTCGAAGACGTTGGTTACGAGCTGACTCGGATCTCATCGCCATGGATGTAAGTATAGTTCGCTCACCTCGTGCCATGCACCTAATTTTTTTATGAACTCTTGCACGACAACATATGTAGACGCGGTAGATCGTCTTTACTTTGATCTGCCCAAGTTAGATGCGGTCGTCTAATCTTACTTCCCTTGGTTGGGTCGCTTGGGAAAAAAATATCGGCCGACTTAATTAGATCTAGTGGTTAATTTGATCGTACGTATATGACATATGAGAACATTGACATTGATCAGCCATTCCTTGCTACGCCTGCTTGACTTCGTGCTTTACCGAATTGGAGGAAAAGGCCTATTATAAGGGGTAAGTACAGTTTATGGCACTCAATGAGAACACGGTGTTATGAACAACTTAATTTAGAATTAATTGATGTCCCTTATGTTTTTTAATATTACATGTAGGTCCTGGAGAAGAGGAAGAGTATGATTTTGAAGCTTTCATAGAGTATGCAAATCGAGTTAAGATGAATTATGACGATTTTGATGCACTCGAACGACTAGTTGCGAAAACCCTACCAGTAATTCCATTGTACGTGTGCACCATCAAGAAATCACACATCGTGAAGAATAAAGCAAAGATGGTAATTAATTTTGATTTCCATCATTTCTTACTACTAACCAAGATATGCCGATAATTGGCTGTCAAATTTATGTGTAGTACTTCTCAAGGAGGTTCACCCTCAAGCACATTACGCCCAATATTCAGCTACCGGCAACAATAAAGCTCTACTCTCCGAGTGCCAATGTTACGGAAGTTACGATGGTGATGAACATGTCAACGGTGAAAGGAGTACCAAAAGGAGGTGCCATGATAACATCACCTTTGGATGGATGTGGTGAGGCGAGAATGGCATGAAGAAAAATCAGAAATACGTGTTACGGTTCCGTAAGCAAGGAGAAGGTGGTGCGAAGATTATGCTTGACTGTGTGTGAGAGCAGCCCGGTTCAGACTTCGCTCGTGAAGACTACTATAGCTATCTAAATTTTTTTGTTTATGTCATGTCCGTTGGTACACTTTTAGTATGGTGCAAATTTATGTCATTTTTAATGGTTTCTCACTTTTATGACAATGTGTGAAGAGTTCGATCGTGAATGCTTATTAATTATATCCAGCTTATTTCTCTACAAGTGTTGTATGAGGGTTGTAGCATTGTGAAATTTGTTGATGCCCCACTCGACGGTGGCACTATAGATATGTCAATTATGTGCATTGCAGATCTAGTAATGTGCAAAAAAGACCATATTTTTTAAAAATTCTTCGTTACAAACAATTGAAATCGTAATTAAAAAATATTTTGCACCGTCGTACTAGCTACAAGCCATTGTTGTGTGGTGCCATGCGGAACCATGGTATGCTTGTAGGTGATCAGCACCTTTGAACATGTATATATTGTTGCTCCAAAGAGAGAGGGAGAAGTAAGTTATCGATGCGTCGCCGAATGCAAAGCGAGTGTCTTATCACATGCATAGAGTGGCCTCCGTGTATGGGCTGGGTACTAACGGGCTGGCCCGGATATCCATCGAGAGCTTGCCTAATTATAGTATTAACGGCGGATGCCCTAGTTAGCGGCACGTCCGAGCGCACAACGTGTAACTACCCACGATTTCTTCTTCAAGTCAACGTCGCCTTCCATCGCCGTACGGAGAAGATAGGAGTCCTTTCGTCGGCGGAGCCTACAGCTCAATCTAACGACGGCAACATCCGGTGTTCCGGCCTTCCGAGTGCGCGCGTTTGCAATCTCGTTTATCATCGATCCTTTCGCCCACTTGATCTAGAGTGCGCTTGATCTAAACCTTCATTCTTTGCCGGACGTGTAAGTTTTAGGTTGACATTTACGCTGTAGATGGTTAGGAGATTTTCTATGTCGGCAATAATTGTTGTTTGTATATGTTATTTGCGGAATGGATGAATTAGATGGCCCGGTCTATTGTGACCACACATTGTGGACGAATCTCGTAGCCACTTTCTCGGGACCTCAACGTGCGAGGTTTAGCTCTACTAGTTTGCGGACGATGTTGCAGCTGCCAGACCTTCGCCACGCGCACAAATATGATTAGATTTATGATAGAGCTATATGATACTAAAAGCTGAGACATTCGTCGTACAAGACAAGGCGAGGAGCGATAAGCGCAACCTCTGTAGACATAGAATGCATTTATGGTCTACGTAATGAGGGTTTTCCGCTTTTGATATAATTGATCAAGAATGTCTAACAAGTAGAAGGAAAATACCGCCTAGTTATCTCAGCAAGTCTAGTGGAAATCTAGTTATTTCCGACTTGATTGCTGACATACGAGAGAGAAAGCTTCCGATGATGACTTTGTGCGGAAAGCGGTGCTTGTGCTAATTGGCACGGTTACGGCGCCATACGGCCCAAAAACAGTCGATAGAGATCACTATTGTTTAGTGGAGGATGTTCCTAGAATATTTCAAATTAGCTGGAATCACTTCACATTGCGCTACCTCCTCGATAATTTGTACGCTTACACAAGATCAGCAGCAAAAGGTAGGGGATGGCCGGTTGGAAATCTTTGTCTCACTCGGGTATGCAAACATGATTAGCACTATATTTGATGTATGTGACAATTTGAAACTTATTTCATTTAAAATGTGTTGTTTGTAGCTACTATCTTGGGAAAAGGTGGTAGTCGTGGATGATCCTAGGTATATTCCACACAAGTCTATTAGGCCACTAATGAAAAAGCTGGAGTGAAGCGGAAGCGAAAGGAGGTCGCGGTACGACTATGCAAATGGTCGTGGGAGAGGCAAAGTGAAGGTTTTGTTTTTTTATCACTACTTCTAGCTACATTATATCATAGTCGATGTTGTGTTGTTATATTAATTTATGCCATTTGTTTTCTAATTTGACATGCAGATTATTAATGATCTTACACCTCAAGCCAATGCCGGTGCGCAAACAAAGCGAGAACACATCGCGAGAATGGTGAACAGTCACGTTCGACACGTTCGAGACAGAGGCGTAGTAACAAGGACATACTATTGGAAAGTTTGAAGAAGGAGCCGACGGATCACATTGACACACAATTAGCACTTGTACCAAAGAGATGTGCGAGAGGTGAGGAGCCATACATTTTACGAACACGAAAGTATTACATTATCGGTAATGAATAATTATGGTACTACTTGTTTTGCGGGAAGTTCTAAAAATGCTAAATAAGAATGGTGTCATGTACAAACCGGTTGAAGGATCAGAGTCGGATAAAGGAGGAGATGAGGAAGAAGACACTTCTATTCACATCGATGATTCATCTAAGAAAGAATTCATGTACAAGAACAGTTCGACGAGTTAGATGCTTTAATTAGCAATGTAACAAAGACTTCGGTAAGTTTGTCACACCTCCTAAGCATAATGGGGTGCCGGAGGCAGGAGATAATGTGTACGTCACACCGGGAAACCTCGGTAACACGGAGGGTACACAAGATAATCCTTTTATCTTAAATGATACCACAAAACCGGCATCATCCTCGGATATACGTATACCGGATGACATTTTCGCAAGATCTACCACCAAGGTGAATGCTTTGGACGAGAAGGATGACCTACATGACGGTGAACATGAAGTTATGAGTACTCATAGTGTTGAAACAATGGGACGAGAGGCTAGTAGGAAGAAGGGCAATACGGCAAAGTGTGCAAATAGTAATGGTAGAAGGAGAAACGCGGCGGCGGTACAAGTTGGAGGGAAAAGGAAACGGACGACGAATCAAAAATATGGATCACCATATGTGGTCGCGAAACCTAGAGCAAAACGTCAAAGCCGTGTAAAGAAAGGTAACACCATTTATTCGTTATTTCTTTGTTGGCAAATAAATGATGCTGCAACTCTGTAAGACATATGTTATTACTATTATGTGCATCGGGGTTGTTTGCGAGAACATGAAGTTGGGGTATCTTCGGCGGTACCAACACGAGCGGGAAATAGAAGCTGCCACTTTATATGTTAAAACAATATCCAAGCTACCAAAAGAAGCATCTAAAGGAGTGTACAAGAATGAATATGGCGCCGGCTTGTCTTGAGAAAAGCTTAACGTCGTTCTTGCGCACGAATGGCTATCGATGATGTAAGTCTTCAAAACCAAAAGTTTGCGTTATACTCGTAATTAAACTATTTGAATTTGAAAATATTGTTGTTGCTATCAGATTATTGATGCTGCTATTGGGTATTTGTCTCTCCGTGTTGGGTACGATCGAATGTTATGTCTGCGTGGAGGACAAACTATCTCCTTGAACAAGCGAGAAAAACAATACGAGAAAAAAATACAATATTAGAAATATAGATGAGGTAGTTACAAGACCGGGAGCCTTAGGTAGGGTTATGGATGAATATTTCAAGCGTGAGAAGGTAACGAGCACTTTCTTTCAATGTTTCATGCGAAATTAGAATAAAATAATATGATAATTGACAAAGTTTTTTCCTTCTCTTGTAGACATTTTTCGCACTTGAACATACGGAAAACTCATTACGTAAGCTTGTTGTCATGCATACAAAGAAGAAGGAATTCCAGGTCCTTGATCCTCTGTTTGGTTTAGGGGTGTCAAAATCAGTTGTGGAAGACTTGGTATTACACTCTCTACATACATGTCTTTGTGTACTTTCTCATGTACGTACGGTAATATATTTGTTGTTTCGTAGATTGGGCAAATTTCACGGGACATACAAGAAGCAAACAATACTTGTGACACGAGAATATCCGGATGTCGAAGAATGGCCTATTAAAAGATATGACATCCCTAAGCAAACCAGATGACGTAAGTACCTATATTGCATTACACATAAAGAAAGTCGGTTTTGTATATGCGGACACTTTTAAATTTTGTCACATTATATACCAGCAATTCATGCGGATTATGGGTATTGCAATGTATGGAGCACTTTGGGACGGAGATCGGATGACTTGCCCGGTTTCTCGGGTTGGCTATACTATGTTCCATGCACTCGGTTAATTTTAACAATGTTAACAACCCATGTGTATAACACCTTATAATGTTTTGGCAGGCCACGATCGATGAATCGAGAGAAAGTACGAGTTGCAAACATTGTTTTATCACCACACAACATTCTTGACGAGGGTGAAAAACAAAGTGAGATTGCTAGCAAAGACCAGGAAAATATAAATTTGATAGTGTGGTTGTTCGGTTTGCTCCCTGCGAAGGTTTCCGGACACATGTAATATTGAATTTTTAATTGTCTTCGGTTGTAAACAATATTTATTCGGTTAAGATTATCTACAAAATTTTGTAACATTGATTTTATTTCCCATTATCGAAAGTATGCAATTATTTTTATCTTTGTACATGCATGCTATGATGATTATAAGGAAATGCCTACTTCACAATATATAATGTCTTTTGCCATTTTTACAAAAGAACACCGAGAGAATTAAGAACATCGGTACAAAATAAAAACATCGGTACGTTGCAAACATTAACAACTCCATCAAATACAAAGCTATAGTCGTCCCATTCATAATTAAGGAAATTTACTGCCCTTTAGATAACTATGAAAGAACTACCCTTCCTGCTGCATGACACATTCCTGCACATGTTCACGGACATAAAATTACACAACAACTCATATGAATCTTTTAAAGTATATGAAACAAAATGGCGAGAAAAACTTACTTCGGATGAAATATGCATATTGGGTTTCTTCTGTTATGCCCTTCTCCTTGGCATGCCCCGCACACCTGCACCCTGCGTTCCTTGTGTCCTAGTGGTCTTCCATTTTTAGTCATTGGAGATTTCTGCGCTTCTTGCCTAGGTGCACCCTTAGTGGACACTTTCAAAGGATCACCAACAACAATATCGCATGGTCCACTAGCATCTTCATTTTCATGCACGGACCTGAGGGGACCATATGCTTTACCTTTAGCATACCCCTCTCTTCTAGAAATTATGCCATCAATGGTGCTTGTTCAGCAGATCATATTCCTCTGAATTGTTTAATGCAATATGCATAGCCTGTGATACCTTAATATTCATCCTGCTGTATTTCATCCGCTCCTCTGCCCCAGACCAACCCCACCCAAACATGTCGCTGGTACGTTTAGCTGGCAACCCTAACCTGGCATTTTTTGTGAATCGTCGTAGAGCACAACATTGTGGAATTTCAGTAAATTTCAAGAAATGCAGCACATGCAGTATGTGCTTGCAAGGGATCCCCTTTCTAATCATCCTTTGACAGTTGCACCTTATAATTTCTGCCTCCTTGGGTCTATATTCCACGTAGAACCTGGTCCTTACATGATTCCTCCATGCCACAATGAAGATGTTTGAGTCTGCTGCCTGCATTTTTTCTTAGATCTCTATGCCGCCAATCTTTGAAAGCTCACCTTGAATAATATAGAACACGGCGGGAGTGAAGATTTTTGCGGCGACAACCTCTAGTTCTCTGAAATTAGTAATTGCCACTGGTGTAGTACGTGAAGCCGTGCGATCGTCGTGGGCTTCGTTCTCACGGAGACGGACAATTGCGTTGTCGTAGTGCATAATCATATCAACAATTGTCATTTCCCCATCTAGGTGCGAGGTGCGGACAAGAGTTTAAACTTTCACTCCGCTGGTTACTTTTCATACCCAGACGGAATCCTTGAGAGAGATACGCTGCAGCCCAAAGTTTCCTCTTGGTGTACATCCTCTTCATCCATGTTACTGGTTTTTGGGGATTGCCATTTTACGTAAAATGCATGCCATCGCTCCTCAAATACTTCCTACGAGGTGGTGTAATACAAAAGAGTCCTGAACTCGTTCGGTGACTTGTTAGGTAGATGCATCTCCATATTTTTTTCAATGTGGAAGGCTGCGGATGCGATGCGGCACACCGAGAAAATACTTCGCCGATTGCGGCGATCATCGCGGCATCTGCATCCGTGATTCTTGCCTTTGGCTTACGTTGACACATCGCTTTGAGGAAAGTCTTTAGAAGCCAAACATATGTTTGTTCATTCTCACTTGAAAGGATGGCACACCCAAAAACCGTTGTCCTACGGTGGTTGTTCAAGCCCACAAAAGGAACAAATGGCATCTTATATTTATTCATCTTGTATGTGCTATCAAACACCAGCACATCTCCGTAGTCCTGGTAATCCCTACGTGGTCGGGAATCACACCGGAACATGTGCTTCGGACGGCCTTTTTCATCAACGTCATATTCAAAGAAAAATTCAGGGTCCCTCTTTTTCCTCTTTGACATAATGCGGATGGCTGTGGTAGCGTCACCGTCGAAAAGCAGCCTCCTCCTCTCCCTAGAGCACATGTTGTACAAATCCTTTCTTGTGAATCCCACACCAGCAAATGAACTGAAGCCTGCAATGAATTTTCTCATAATGAGGTGCTTCCTGATTCCCATGGATCCCATTGATAATATCTCAGATCTCTGCGTGTCGTTGATCGTCCTATGGGACCGAAGAAACGGAGTCTGACATGGTTCAGCTGGGTCATGGTTATGTTTGTCACGAAAATCTTCAACAACCCAGAAACCAGTTCTTCCATCAAACTTGACCACCAAACGTGCCTTGCAGCCGCAGCGAGACTCAGGTCTGTGCCTATATACACGGCCTTCCGTGGTCAGTTGGTTTTTGGGACGTCTGCCCTGTCTGGAACACACAAAACGCCTTAACCGAATTACTCCATCATCAAACCGCTTAACCTGGTCAAGCCGGACGCTGAACCCATAATCTTTAGCATATCTGTTGTAGAAAGAATATGCTTCTGCTTCGAAAATAAAAGTCATCTCTTTTATCATCCGAGTATAAATCCCGATCACTATCGGGATATTCATTGCCATTGCTACCTTTGTGTGGTTTCTCGAGTCGACTAGCGCTCGGCGTCGCCTGCAAGTAGAAAACATAGGCATTAATTAAAACTATAAATTTATGTGTTCCAGCTATATAAGACTGATAAAAAAGAGATAACAACCTGGCTCATGTCAACGGAATCCTCGGGAACTGATGCACCTTCCACATCATCAGTGTGGCCCGTCTCCAAGTCAGATTCACCGTAATAGTCGTACTCAAGCTGCGTGTCAAATTGTGCCTGAAATTTATTAATGCATTTCGAAATTTAGTAACCATAAATTTTACAGTTGCCATCATTTCATGCATCATTTTATGTCACTTGTATGAGTCACTACACATACCTCACTAGTATTTAGACTGTCATGTGTGTTCACCATGGTTCTCATCATTTTGATCGTCCGTGTGTTCACCATGGTTGTCAACATTATCAAATTCATCGTACGCAATCTGCATAAATTATGACATGAGGAACCATATATAATTTGATGATGCTTTGGACTGCTGGTAATCGAAATGAAAAATAGTGGCTCACATCAAACTCGTCTTCGCTCCGGCCGGCTTCGTGCTGCAAATTTTCCTCCATTTCGAGTCATCGGAATTATAGCCGACGTACTCGTTTTGTTCCTCAATCATACCGGATATAGAGTTCTCCATATTCCGTAGTATTGGACCATAATTAGAATTGAAAAACCGGCAGAATTGCGTCCTCTTACTATGCTACAAGATGAAGTCATGGTACCTGTAATTTTAAACCCTAGCGGGGAAGATGCCGAGCCGGTGGCGCGCCTTTCCAAGGTCGTCAATCTGCGGGGGGGCTTCGCGCGCGGTCGGCGGCGTCGACATGCGAAACACACTACACCACAACACCACATTCCTACAGACGTTGGTCGGGAAAGGTTCGCATCGCCAATGGATAGTTGGTCGGCAAAGTTTCTAACAGATTGTTGGTCGGGAATAGATACACAAGACAACAGATTGTTGGTCGGAAAAGCTTTTAACATATGGTGACCAACAATCGGTCGGCGATGGTGCATAAGGCAACCTACAGTCGGTCGGCAAGTGTAATACCGACCGATCGTGAGTCGATCTGGGCCGGGCTGGAGTGCGCGGCAAAAATTGTAATCATCCCGCGAAAAGGCCCAGGCCGAAAGTTTTCGATGCCGCCACCCAAATCCAAACGAATGCCGCGCTTCCTCGAAAAAAAAGGCTTAACCTTATCTATCCCCAATCCCCATCCACATCCAGGCTACCTGTGGACGCCCTCCCGGCGGTGATTTTCGTTCGCCTGCCCACGACATCCAGCCGCTCACCGACGACGGCGTGTTCGTCCCGGCGGCCTGGCCTCCCACTCGCCGCCTCTCTCCTCTCAGTCTCAGCCTCTCCCCAACCCTACCCACCCCAAATCCCGCCCTTCTCCGGCGCCGTCTCTCCTCATGGTCAGATTCGCCGAGGTGTGCGAAGCCGCGGTCGCAGACGTGGATGCCGCCGTGAGATTCTTTCACGGCGCCGTCGCCTACTACTTTCTGGACGTCGCGGCCGAGAATACACAGAAGCCCGGCAAGTCCTAGATGCGAGCCATGGTGATGTGCAGTTCCAGTCCAAGATCTAGGTACTGCGCCAGCGTCTCCAACATCCGTACCCCTGCCTCCGCTGCATCCGCTTGTACTGGACACCGCGGATCTCCTCTCACCCTGACAACAAGCAAGGTAACCCACGACTTATGCCCTCATTTCTCCCCTGGATCTTGATTGCTGTTTTTCGTGCTGGGGTTGCTGCTTTACGCATGTAATTGCTTGCGTGTCTGGTAGATCTAAGTACAAATACTCATCAGCATGCCAACATTATTAACTCAGCTTGCTGCCGACTGAAGTTGATATTTGTTGTTGTTGTTACTGGCTAGGGAGTATGTAGTGGGGTCTGGGAAAGAATAGCAGTTGGGTGCAGAGGCATGGATGCAGTGAAAGCCACATCAACATGGTAGGTTGCTAGCATGCTGCTATCTCGTACACTATGAAGAAGTACGACTGAACATTGGGTGTTTAAGACGGCACTACATATGATTGGGTAAGCTATATGCCTACTGTTTTGCAGTTTTCATGTTTATTTATGTCTAATCCGGATTAGCATATGATGTATCATTGTGTACTACAAGGTACAGAAACGAATAGAGATTCACTAACTGAGGATGAGGCTCATTTAATCAGTCATCATCCGTCAATGAAAACAAGGCAGAGAGGTGATACATACTGTGGTACACATATTTTATTTTATCTTTAGTCTTTAGTACAAGACACTGCATATTTAAAATTTATTTTATATACTCTTTGTGTCTTGAGTAATGGTTATGGTTAAGCTTATTAGGCCATTTGTATGGTTAAATTTCTTTTATTGTGTTCATGTTAATTTAGTTATGGTTAAATTAATTACATGTTGTTAGTTTGATATAATATCTAAAGCAAGCATGGAGTGATAGCATCCGTTTTTCTGCGTCTGATGACTTGAGTAACTATTCTCCCTTTGAGTTGCCTGATCAGTCATGTCTAGTGCATGTGCTTTGCGCATGGCTATACATGCTTGGGCATGCATGTTTTGCACTCCCCCTGTTCAAGTAATGAACTAATAGTGTATTAGAGCAACAATTTCTTTGAGTGAATCCTTTTTTTAGAAACTAGAAACTGTTTGGAAGTTTAGCAATGTTAGATTTGATTGGATCGTTGTAAGCTGAAGCTCGAAGCACTCCGTATTTTTGTGTGTGCTGTGAAAGTTGTGGCAAATCATTCATGATATCCCGCAACATGCTTAAGTAGGATTATTGTTTCTGAATTTGCAGTCCATGGTACTACCTGTAGCTGATTCTTAGATTTACACCTGATTGCAAAATGAGTTGTCAGAACATATTCAACTACTGCTAGAATTGTAGTCTTGATACATGTTAACAAACATTATAAGTAAACCTCAGGTGGACCAGATTGGTTAACATAAGCAAATTCTTTTTCCTGCAGGCTCTCGGTGCTAGAACCAAAAAGAATTGTGCCATGTCAGTTGTGCCTGATACATCTAGCAACAAGAGTGATGCCCATTGTTAACGAAGAAATGGTAAGAATAAGTACCCCAATTAAAAGTTATACGCCACTGTTTCAAGGACCAGTACATAATAAGAAACATCAAATGATTGTAGGCTGACAAATACATGATTTTGCATGCTAAATTGCTAACTGACTACAATTAACGTAGCAAACGCTCAGATATGTAGATAAGTTAGTTTAGGACTGAGATTTTTTACCATGTGTACGTTTAGAATTTTTTTGATTGGGAGCAGCAGCAGCTATGCTTTTGCATCATATTATAGGGAAAACTATATAAATCACATAGGACCGCTACTATCTCCTGATGGCATTACTGCATCATAGCTCTCATGCTTTCTGTAAGCCAATTGCATATTTTCAATCTGTAGGTGCTCTTAATTTTTTTTTGCTCTTTGATGTCAGATCTGAATTATAATCCTAACTTTGCATGTCATCTTAGGCTTTAGCCTTTTTTTAATATCAACCATTAAAACTCTTTCCAAAGAGATTGGTGGATATATATGCATCCATGGAATTTATGTTTGCACTCCTAATGTGCACGAGTCATCATGCATACTGAAGCTCACAACTCACAACTCTGTCTTGTCCTTAGTGCCTGTAGATTCTGTCTGTGCTTCAGAAACTAGTAATCAAATGTAAGACTTGTTTGGTTTAGCTATTTTCCATTTTGTATTGCCAATGCGAGTGCCCTGATATATAAAGTTTCAGTTTCTAGCCTATCTGCAAATTTACACGAGATTCAGGTGAAACTCTGTGATGCCTCCAATTCTATTCAGGTGAAACTCTGTGATGCGGTATTATGAATTGAGACTTTAGATTCAATTAGGTAGAGTGCTGGTACTATAATTTTAATCACCCCAATCTTGTACGTTATGTGTGTGCAGGTGTCCTCTTCGGAGAAAGAATTATCATGTGGAGTTTGTGTTGCAGCATGTGATCTAGCAAATAGTTGGATGTCTAATGTAATAGAGTAAACTCTGTCTCATTAGGCATGCACATTGTAGCTACAGTCTGTGAACATGTTGTATCTGGTAATAATATTGAGAACAGATGTAAATTATTTCTGAGTAGTGCGTCCAATTATTGTTGGGTTGTTGTTAAATATTCCTTGATATTTTGGAGGATATGCATGTTGATAAGTTGAATCACGTATGTAAATTGTTAGTTTGATGGATGATTGGCCAGTAATAGCCACGGTCAAATATCTGAACCGAGAATATGTTGGTGGGCAATTGGTACTTGATTTGTGGTATGGCGAGCTGGCCTAAAGAAAAGTTGGTCGGCAAAGCTTGTACCATCTGATTGTTGGTCGGTAAAGATATGTTGGTTGGGAATATAATATCGGTCGGGAATGATATGTCGGTCGGGAAAGTTTTCCTATGTTGACAAACAGTTGGTCGGTAAAAATATATCGGTCGGGAAAGCCCTTTACCGACCGGACTTACGGTGACCAACAAAATCGGTCGGCAAAACTAATCCCCGACCAACTTTCTGTCGCTGAAAGCAGCTTTCCCGACCAATTTGTTTGTTGGAAATGTAATGCTGTGGTATAGTGACAACCACCGGCGGCGACGGACGTGCCGGCAACAACCGCCGACGGCCGGGCCGGCAACAACCGCTTGCGTTCAACCTAGCGACGGCGTGGAACAACTCGATCATATCTCCAGTGCCGATGAAAACGATGCATGCAATGGGAGCTAATCACGGTGATTAGCTTAGCACGTGGGACCCACCCACGTGGGGTCGTCCGTATAGATACGCCCAGGCCCTGTATACCCATACGAGTCTTGCACTGGGCTTGGATATGGGTTTCGGCGGGCAGCACAAAAAAAACAAAATCGGGACCACCGTACCCCTTCGGCGATAAGTCGCGAGTTTGGAGAGGGTGCGCACCGAAGCACACCTCCCATTTTGTAGCCTACTAGTGTGTCGCCACCCAGAATTATCCATTTTGATGCAGCTACCCAGTGCCATTCAAAATTAGTGGCAACACTAGCTTATTTTCATAATACGCGCGTATCTAAAAAAAATCTGACCAAACTTACGATACCTAGTTTAAACTCATCTAACGATGTAAGAGTTCATGTATGCTTTCCAAAACATGGCACTTTGGTACGCTGGCCGAGTTCGGCATTAGTTGCGCTTAGCAAGTTTCTTGTTCGGCGCAGTCAAATTTTCCCCGTTTGGCATCCCGCGGAAAATGCTTGCCGGTTGAACACGAATTGAGCACTCAAAGCAGTAGCGTCTTCCCACACATGGTCTAGCAGTAGCCTCAGAAAAATAACAGATTAGTTTGGTTTTGCTACACTTTTCTTAATTAACAAGACAGTAATGTCAAAGAGTACTTGCCCTGAATATGTGTGCCCTGTGACGAGCACAGAATCTAAGCAACTCCGAGGTGCAAAGCGCCTCTGCCATCATGGGTGACGGACCTCAGCCGCTAATCCCACATCAGACCACCGCCTGGCCAGTCATCTACGCCGGGGCATGTCCGTGCCGGCACGCCTCGTTCGGTTTCACCTCAGTTTCAGATTAGCTGGCTACGACCAACTTCGCCTGACCGAACTCATTAGACCGTCAACAAAGATCTCGAGTGTTACAATACTCTCTGATGCCTCCTAGTCCTAGTCCCGTTGTGTGCACTCCAAGATATCGCATGTGAAGTTCTAATAGCATTAGAGAATCAACCATGCATTCGCATAGATTTGGATCGACAACCTTCCGTCGGAATGAAACTAAGTTAGGCTTCTCTCTCCCACATTTATAAGGAAGCGACTAAAGGGTGCTTGGTTTGATGTGTTGTAGCTACCATGACAATATGTGGGCACATGGTCATTGACACACACCCTGCACATCGACGTACATCCCTCATGCTGCAGTTTATATGCCATATAATAGCTCAGTGTAGTGATGAAATTTTGTCGTGGCCACATCAACAAAAATAGCTATTCTTCGTGTCGGTTGCCGCTGTGGAGTTCGTTGGTGCACGACACCACCCCCCATTATATGAACATCTCCAACGGATACACTAAAATATAACGGCGCCTCAAAAACCGTTTTTTGTTGGACGTAGGGGCCAGAAAATAGTGCTCCAGCGAATGCCCAATAATGCCCCGCTCTCAAATAACTTTGCCGCACACGCCAAAAAAGAGCCTCCGCGCACGCGCGTGTACGCTGGCGACATTTGTGAGATGTAAAATCCGGGCCGAGCACGTGCAGCCAACCGCCATCCTGAAACCTCCCGCGCGCGAGCACCTACTATCCTGCTCCACCGCCGTCGGCAAAATTCCAGCCATGTCGACCGGTTCCAGCACTCCACCCATCCCTCCCCTTCTCCTCTGACCCTACCGCTGTCGTCGGAGCAGTTCCACTGCCGCAAACAACCACCCTAGCTGCCACCACATCCAAACCTAGCACCCACCATCGTCTATAGCCTAGGCGCCAATCGCCAATGCCCATCCTGAAGGCAAGGAGGCAGGAAACACTACTAGAAAAAGATCTAGCAGTATAATGCTACCAGTGGCGCACCACTTTTCTAGTGTGCCACTGGCACCGGCCCAGTAGTGCGCCACCACTAAATATCTGCCATGGTCACCCCCCACCCAAGCTTACCAGTGACGCATTGCTATGTGAGATAGTAGTGGCGCACTAGTGAGGGGTGCGGCACTGCTAAGCGTGGGGATGTGGGTATAGATAGGGGCAGAAGTTACTAGTGGTGCACCTATATTTAGTGCGCCACTGGTAACTTCTACCTAAAATCCCCACCCACCCCCCATCTCCTTTTGGTTTTCAAAAAAAATAAAAGAAATAGCTTAAAAAAACAATCCTTCGAGATGTCCATGTGTTATGTCATCTAGTTGCAAGAGAAATTAACAAACATGAATTTCAATTTTTTATGCAAAATTGCGTCATGTATCGGTAAAACAGGATTTGTGGTTGCATACGAACTCCGATGAAAATCTTTTTAATATGAAAATATATCTAAGCGAAATTTCCTATCCTATTTCAACGCCCTCCGCGAGTTTAAAGAATATTTAGATTCCCTAAAATTCGAAAAAAACAGAACTTTTTTCAGGTTTTAGATTTTGGGCAAAAATTTCAAAAATAAAAAAAGAAAAGAAAAAAGATAGCAGTGGCGCCTAAGTTTCCCGACCACAAAATTTGAAATGGCCCGGCCACCTTTTACCTTATCCCCACCCTCCTCTTACCTCAGCCACACTATTTCTCCACTCACTCCCTCCTCTTCTTCCACATCCTCCACTCCAGCCTCCTCTCTACAATCCGGCCTCTCCTCTTCCACTCTCTCCTCCTCCAACTCCGACCCCCTCCTCCCCCTCCTCCTCCTCCTCCTCCTCTCCTTCCTTCCTCTTCTTCAGATGCAAGTGGAGCTTCACATCACAGAGAACATAACTAGATGCATACTAGAACCAAAATAAAAAAAACGCAAAAAATCAAAATAAAATCCAGATCCAGATCCAAATTTCAAATTTTTACCAGTGGTGCACCTCTTTTTCCCGTAGTGGCGCACCTCGACCATATAGCAGTGGCGCACATGTACGTTAGCAGTGGCGCGCTAGGTGGTGCACCATATCTATTTGGTTTACCAATGGCGCACCACTGGTGCACCACTGCTAACAGTTAGCAGTGGCGTGATAGCACTGGCACACCCAGGTGCTCCACTAATAGCCAAACAGGTGCCACTACGAAGGTTTTTTCTAGTAGTGGAAAGACCGGTGCGAAGCGGGCGGCATCCGCAGTGGCGCGTAAGAAGGGAAAAGTATGCACTGGGCCACGTGGCAGACCACGGGTTTGTGAGAGCACGTTTTCGTGGAAGCAATATTTCTAGTTTATATATTGATCCCAACATGGAGCTTAGGAAAGTGTTTATCTAAGGTGTATGTGTTAAACTCAAGGTGTGACTAGTATTGAGTGAATTGAATGCAAGAATTGAGATGAAAATGATGAGTATGTATAGTTGGGTATTGAGTATTGAACATGTAAAAAGCACAAATGAAACTTGGAGATCAGTGCAGATAAAAACTAGACGCAGAGAGATACGGTTCATCGTGATAGTGAATGTGCCAAATAAAATAAATGATGTAAGTGGTTATAATACTTTTTATTAATATGAAAGTAGGCAAGCAACCCGTA
Source organism: Lolium rigidum (assembly GCF_022539505.1). NCBI lineage: Eukaryota > Viridiplantae > Streptophyta > Magnoliopsida > Poales > Poaceae > Lolium > Lolium rigidum. The sequence continues at coordinate 35,740,940 of NC_061508.1, read as the reverse complement.
TGATAGTTAAGACTCCTCTTGATAGATTCGCTTGACAACAACGATCATTTTTCTTGTTACCACAAGCCATGGTCAGCGCAACAACCAAGGAAGGTCGTGAGACCAGATCAAGGCTTTGAACTAAATGGTTCTTCGAACCCCTCGAATTATACTAGCTCCACTTTGATATTGGTTATGTCACTCGGGGGTCACCGAATCACTAGCAAATAAGTTTATGTTTATGAGATCTAGATATCATATTGTCTAGACCCTTAAATTAGACAACAAGCATTATGTGAACATAAAAAGTCTTGCTTGCATAGAATAATCACAACTAGAATCACACATGGATTCCTCTCAAAAAAAAAAGAATCACAAATGGATGGAAATTAATAAAGGCACAACACATATCACCAACACCATACATCTCCCACGTCTATAGGGATTTACTCGCACATGAGAAGAGAATAGCACAAAAATATGATTATACTGTAAATAGGGTTCATATCTCCATATTACCATAGCAAGCCACAATAGGAAGGAAGATCAAATCCAGTTCAAACCAAAGTATGAATAGAGTTTCAAACCCTAATCCTACAAGTGTGAATCTAGCTCTCTCTCTCTTACTACAAGGGGATCTAGAGGCTAGATATCTTGAAGATGATCGATGGAATTCTTCTCCTCGTTTGCAACTCTTCTTCCTCGCTTGTTTTTTCCATCTGTGTGACTCTCCTCTATATACTTCCTTCACGAAAAGTATTTGTATTGGTAGTACGAAGGCGGTGGCATATGGTGAGGGTCGGTCGTACAGGCGAGCTGCGACTATACTCGCATTTGTTAAGTAGACCGCAGCCACGGGTCAAAAGCTCTTCAATTAGATATTTGCTTGATTTGTTCCAATCATCTCATAAATGTCCTTGGATCCTTCCAAAAGTGTCTATAATCTTAAATTCACATTAGAGAACAAGGTTTCGCTGTTTTGCAATATTAGTGTTAGTTGAAAGACAAAAATTAACAAAACCAAGTTAAAACCAATGAAAAATCCTTGGTGAAAGTGTCAATATTTGGAGCTATCAACATCTCCAAGATTAGTTGTTACTCGCCCTCGAGTGACAAAGCATAAAGAATAATAGAAACAAATAAAAACTTGGGTAGAAGAACTCACAAGTCCGAGGTGATTTACTATTCCATTTTCACAAGTCTTGCAACCTTAAACATGATCATAAAATATTTGAACGGTTGCATCTAAGCTCGCCTCCTAACCACATGGAACTTGCTAATAGAATTTAGCCCCATACCAAGTGTCAAAATTTTACTTAGGCTTGTCTATCAAATATTTTAGCCCCTCTCTTTTATTGAGAGTAAAAACAAATTTTCAAGGATTATGTTATTAAAATAAGGGTGCTCAAGTAATGTCGAAAGAGATATAAAACTAGAACAAGCCATTAACTCCCGCACCGAAAATTGTGACTATCAAACACCCAATCTTTTCCTTGTTTTTTCTAGAACTTCAATCCTATACAAGTGAGATGTTTGAAGGCCATAGAAGTTGTTGGTCCCAAAGAGTGTGAAACTGTTGCGAGCAATTTTTATTTTTATTAACAAACCAAGTCTTGATATACATCTCAGCCACTGCAATAAATTCATTCTTTATAGCATTTCCTTTTTCAACAAGTGCATCAAGTCAATAAAATTAAGCTCTATGGATTGAGTGTAACTAATATTAAATCCTTAAGACAATGAGGCACCAAAGTCATCATATTGATGCTTTTTCAAATTCTTAAAATTATTGTGAAAGTACCCAATATGGTTCTTTCAAACTGAAAAGCAATGTTCATATGTTGAAACTAAATTAGTGACACTAGCATGAGAGTAGAATTTATAAGACTCAAACTAAGCGGGGAGCGAGACTAGTATGCAACCGAACGAGCAATAATATGATCGGGAATTAACTTACATGAGTGGTGAAAATAGGAATGTGATACCTTCTCTTGCATGTTCGTCATTGAAGTAAAGTCACCTTCGCATTATGCTTCCCATAGCTATATCACTTGAAGTGAATAATCTACTCTAACTTTTTTTGTGTTGTCTTTTTATTAATACAAAACTGAATGTAAACATGCAAGTAAAAAAGATAAATAAACAAACAGAAGAAAATGAAAACATGAATGCAAAAGAAGGTGGAAGACTTGAACCTCCCCGAGCTTAGGCTTTTGGCCTAACTTAGCTCACTAGTCATTGCCGTCGTGACATGGGACGAGTCTTCTCACTTTCCTTTGTTCAGGCTAGGTCAGGTCATGCTCAGCCTCAGCTAGCAGGGATCTAGATGAATCGTGCCGCTCCCGCTATGTTTTGACGTGCAAGCCTATGAAACTTCTCCTTCTACCGGCCGCATCAGCATGACAACGATTCACGGTACGCACGAACCTTGTCCCCGTCATCCTTTCTATCAACGCAACGGAGGTGCACTTTTCTTCCTCGGCTCGGGCATGAAATCGGACCACAGCAGGTGGGTGTGAATGGTACTCGAGGAAGAGTAATTTATGACATTCTCAAAGTTAACACATGGACAATATAAAACCACCCTGTTTGTTTGCCTTAGCCACATCGATAAAAAAATTTAGGCCCGAAGTGAACTCACTAAAGCGTCGGTCAATGTACATCCATTGCTGATTCATCTGCATGATATAATAAAGCTTATCAAAAACCATTACAGAACATCATGATTAGTGAAACGATGTATATATATATGCATTTTATCAATAATAAATGAAAGGATTGTTAACCTCGACGGAGAAGGAAAAAGATAGTTAAATGTGGCTTGTTTTGTGTGAACTCAAGTGGAAAATTCTCTTAGACATTTTATCGAACACCTCTTGTGCATATGAAGAGGGCAAAGCAACACACACCTCTCTTGTGCTAAGAAGTGAAAAATGCAAGTGTGACTCACACTTGGGCAGGACAAAGGTATATATAGACAGATGGGTACTTGATCCCGATTGGTAAGGCAAATCGGGACCAAAGGGTAGGCTTTTGGTTCTGGTTGGTAATACCAACCGAGATTAGAGGGTATCGGGGCCTAACACGGCCTGCAGCGCCGTGTTGCAACCCCTTTAGTCCCGATTTTTATTACAAACCGGGACCAAAGGCCCCAAACGAACCGGGACCAAAGGGTGGTGTCGCGCCACGCTAAACGAACCGGGACCAATACCTTCCACTGATCCCGATTTGCTTTAAAACCGGGACTAAAACTTCCAGGGTCTTTGAACGAAAAGGCTGTTTTGTACTAGTGTGTGTATATATCACTTTACCCGCCATGACAGCTCTTTTTTTATGCGGCAAGGCAAAGGAGAAGAACCTAGCTCGGCTAGACGGATTGCTAGTGCTAGGATCCTTGAATTTATCACTTTACCCGCCATGCTAGCTCTTTTTTTTATGCGGCCGGACGGGTGCGCAGGCGTGTGGGATTGTGTAATCAAACATTTTGTCTGCATTACTCGAACAGCTATCCGGTGCCATTTAAAATTAGGAAAATGCTTGCGATCCGGCGACCGATCGTGTCGCGCGGATCGGTCGTCCGGCCTCTAGCGACCGCGTCGTTTAATGGCCCTGCTTTTTTCGGTCCAACAATTGTTTTCCTGCAAAACACATGGAGTGAGATGATGAACTATTTGTTGTAAACAACCCATAATTTTTGTAGGATTTGTTGTTAACAATTGTTGTAAAGAGACAACAATTTTTTATTTTTTTGTTGATGCTAATAATAAAGTGATTTTTTATTTTGTTGTAACCATTTGTTACTTTGGATAAAATAGTAGGAGTAGGTGATTATTGTTGTAATTCAATCTGTAGCAAATTAAATGTGGCTTGACCACTTTGCATCATTTTGCAAACATATTGATTTTTTATTGTATTCGTTTGTGACTTTTTGTAAAAAAAGTTGGTGACTTTTGTTGTAATTCAATATGTAATAAATTAATGGTTTCTTCTATTTTTTTCAAACATATGGATTTTTGTTGTAATAGTCTCCGGTTTTTGTTAATAATAATGGCTACTTTTGTTGTAAATTGATCTCCAACAAAACAATTTGTTGGTTTAACCACTTTTATTGTGACATTACTTTTAAAAAATATTGCGACTTTTTGTTGTAATAGTATATATTTTTTGTACGCGGAGAGATGATTTTTGTTGTAATACTCTTCACATTAGGAGGTACTACGGGTTGGTTTCCAGAAAAAGGAAGGTGGCAAATGTAAAACTGCATTTAAACTATAATCTGAGAAATATAGTAGTGCGGGTTGATTCTCCAGAAACTGGGGGCTATAATGTAAACTTCCTAATGCGACTGATTCTGCCTTCGGATTGCCATCGGACGGCGCGGATGACGACCGATTTTTGGCCCCGTATCCGCCGCCCGACGCGTAGCGTTCGCCTTATAATTAGTGTCGTACCTTCTTTTCAAATGAGCGACTATCTAATCAAATCCGATCAAATATATACGATAACTAATTTGAACTCACTCAGCGATAGGAGTTGAGACCCGGGAAAATTCTTGTGCATGTATGTATGCTTTCCAAAGTCCAAACCATGCATGGAGCTTTGGTATGCTCAACTAATGCAGGCGGTTGCCCCTATAAAGTTTCTTGTTCGGCGCAGGAAAGTTTTCAACGTTTGACATCCCGCGGAAAATGCTGACCGGTTGATACCAATTAAGCCCTAGCGTCTTCGCACACATGCTCCAGTAGTATCCTGAGGAAAAGATCTAGTTTGATTTGGCTACACTTTCCTTAATTAATAACAAGCGGCAATGCCTATCGAAGAATACTTGCCCTGAATAAGTAAGTGTGCCCTGTCAAGAACACTGAATCTAAGCAACTCCTAGATGCAAATGGTCCCTGACTTCGTGGGTGATCGACAACATGTTCGGCTGTAATCTAAGCAACTCCTAGATGCAAACTGTCAGCCAGTAATCACACATCAGACAGGCACCTGGCCAGCCATCTACGCGCGCTAGGCAGAGCCGTCACCTTTTCTTGTGTTTCGCCTCACTTTCATATTAGCTAGTTAGGACCAACTTCGTCGCTCAAAACTGGCTGGACCGCCGACAACCATATGAGTTGTTGCAAACAGTCGTGAGGTACTATGTTCTCCGATGCCTCCCAGTCCCAGTCCCGCCGTGTACACTCGAATAGAAAATTTGGAAAGGTCTAATAAAATTCAAAAATGAACCACACATTTGCACTGATTTGGATCGACAACACGTTGTTGGAATGAAACTACCTTAGGTGTCCCTCGCCCAAGTTTTATAAGGAGGGCAAATGAAGCGTGATTTGTTCGATGTGTTGCAATTGCAACTACGATGATAATATGAGGGCACATGGTCATTGACTCACAACTGTACTCCGACGTACATCCTTTGTGATGCACTTCATCTGTCAGACAATAGCTGAGTGTACTGATGAAATTTTAACGGGGGAAAGATCGCTCTATCTGTCTACCCAAAATGTAGGAAGTCTATCTCTCTACCTAAAATGTAGGAACTTTAAATTATCTCTTGACAATAATAAGTCATGTAGAAAAAGTACCTACTTTGTTATTCTGTGTGCAGGCTGGCTATCACTACTAGAAAAATAGGTATAGATGTGTTGCATACCCATATCGCATGTATCCGTGGCTCATTGTTATGCGCTACACCGCAGGTATGATTGGATCGGGAGGCAGGGTTGCCCCTACCCCCGGCACCCCATAGTACTTGTGGCGCATATGTATGGGGTGCACAACTGATATTTGTGGTCCCCCATGTGGATCGCCATCCCCATTTTAGTTTTGAAAAATAAAAGAAAATGATTAACATATTTTGCAAAAAAAAAGTTATATTCTGATAAAAACGGCTCTAACTTTTGCATATTTTACCGGATCGGAAAGTTGTATATATGAAAAAAGATCTACACGAAAAATTACATCTGAATTCAACTTTCCTCGACCGTTATCGATTTTTTTAGAATCCTCAAACTCGAAAGGAAAAATAGAGTTTTCAGACGTTTTAGATTTCTCTACAATTGTTTTCGAAATGCGCCTTACTTCTAATCACCTTATAACTCCCAAGCTTCCCTCCTCCTTACAATCTTCATGCAAACCTTAGTTTCCCTCTGTCCCTTCTAGCGTTGTCGCTCTCTCTTTTCGTCCCTCTCTCGCTCTCCTTCTTTTCCTCCTAGACCTCTCATCTGTCACCTTCCTCTCTTGTTTGTGATAGGGCAAAGGTGGCCGATCGATCTTTCGATGAGAACTGGATAAATCGATTTGTTGGTGAAGTTCGTGCTTGACGATCCGACTATACGTGCAAAGCTCGTGCGCCAATGCAATCGCTAGGACAATCTCCGAGAGTTACTGATCTTGCGGAAGCACGATCAGTCTGACCAGCGAGGGTCTTAATTCCTACCTGAAATCGAGAACAAGTAAGAACTAATGATGCAATCAGAATATTACGGATATAGATGAAAGCTTTATTGAAAAGGTGGGATTCTGAATAGTCGGTCTTGTTCTGGGCGTTAGCCTCAAAAGAAGTACACGAGAGTTGCAGCAATGGCTAACTTTTAGTCTAATAAAAATTCAAGTCTAAACGTGACGGCTATAAGGGTATTTAAAGAAGGAAAAGGTGGGGTTTCGGCCAGCCATACGTATGGTTGCCAAACCAAACCCTAGAAGGCATTTCCCCCTTTAATACGGACTCTAAAAAGTGGCTGACTTAATTCCTGCGAAAATGACATGGGCCTGGCCCAAAACTAAAGGTGACGCTACACCATATTATGCTATGGACGAAATTATGAAGTGTGAAACTCTATGTTTCGGCCATGTCTTCATCTCTTCTTATGGTGGCTTCAAAGTTCTAAAATCTCCACTTGTGGCGTCATCTTCAATCCTCAAATACTTGCTGCCATCTCCTCCATGTGTGATCATGCTCCAATGCTTGTCCTCCTCATCCATGCTAGGTTCATTATTCCTAAGAGTAACAAACATATCTGATTTAGGTAGCATCATATTCTCATGTATGTGAGGAATAGTTCCAAGAAACGAAAGTACCTGATAGTTAAGTTGTTTGGTATGAGCTCGAGTGATTGGTCCTTGTATTTGTATGGCTGTAGGTACAGCGGTTGTATCAATAGATGGGATGTCCTCATCAGTTTGGTTTCCTGAAGGCTCCCTCACTTGCTCTCCTCCCCGATGAGCCACATCCCTGCTCGATAAGACGCCTTTGCTTCGCCTGGCCGCGCCTCCTCCAACCTCGCCGCTCCCCGTGGCCCTCCTCTACTCGAGCTCCCCGTTTGCATCACCGTTCCTCGTTGAAGCTACGCCCCTCCCTCCTCTCTGATTGGCTGACGTCACCTACCTCGACCTCCCTAGGTTTGGCGCTAGAATCCACTGTTCTCGGTCGCCGCCTCCTCTCAGTTTGACGACCATTGCTGCCATCGGCCTCAGCGAGCTCTGCCAACGCTTCATCACGAGCTCCAACACATATTAAAAAATCACTGAATATCCACGGCGCACCACCGTGATGTGCCGCGGGTGTGTGCACTACCCGTGATGCACCAAGTGATGTGCCACGAGTAACAATTACCAGTGACGTGCTACCCATCACACATGAATGATGCGCCACAAGTAGTTTTTTCCTAGCAGTGGGGAGTTTATGGAGGCACAAGACACCACCATTAGGATTGAAACTCCTACAGCGTGTTTGGTTGGGGGTAAATACAACTAGGGAATGGGAAGTTAAGGGTTAGGAGACTAAAAGTCCACCGTTTGGTTGGGGGACATGGGAGTTGAGGAGGGCAAAGGATTGGGAGTTCACGAAGCCAACTCCCACAAAACTCTTCCCTGGGGACCCCTGGTAATTCAGCCAGGGATAGGGAATTGACCGAAGAAACACAGATCGATCGAAGATGTGTTCGTTACGCGCGTCCCGCAATCAGAGGCGACGGAAAATCCCGCGAAAATCCTAGCTAATACGCGGGCAAATCCTCGTAAATAAGCCTTCTCCGGAGCGGCACCGTTCTTTGTCCATGAATCCGCCAACTGCCTCTCGATCTGCAGGGAAACGCCAGGAGTGAGTACAGCTGAGGTAGGCATGTTCTTCCTCTTCCAATTTGAATTCCTGCATAAATCGTTGCAAATCAGCTGCTTCTTTTTCTTCTACCCGTGTAGCACTTCTCCGGCTTTACCCACAAAATCTGAATCGTGTACGTAGTTTTTTCCATGACAGGCCTTTCCCATGTTGCAAAGACAAAAAAACAACTCCCAACAGGTATTCCCCTACACGCCAAACAAAGGAATGGAAATACAATTCAACTTCCCATGTCCAGTCCCCTGCCCAACTCCCACTACTAAACTCCCTTTCCCCATCCCTCATCTAGCCAAACACGTTGCTAGAGTTTTTACGCGTGCACTCTTTATCGTCATAGACGTGTGTTAAACGGATGATCTGCATTCATGTGAGCTAGTTTGTCTTTCGCTGCGCTTTTCTTAATAACAAGGCAATAGTGCCAAAGATTACTTGCCCTGAATAAGTGTGTGTGGTGACCCTGCATACCACTGCATGTTGTAGTATGCCAGTCGTTGATATAACATTCACGAAGTACCATTCCGCAAATATTACATCCCTCGAGTAGTACAACGAACATAGCAGTGGTCCATAACTCATTCACTTATTATTACAAGCATCAAACATATATTGTCGTGGAGCTCCTCTTGGGTCCTAAGAGGGATACTCCTGGGTTCGAGGTGAACCCAACTTAGCTTACAACATAAGAGTCTCATTAAACTATACATTTATTGCCTCGAGCAGCTAAATACTAAGAGTTCGGGCTGCTCGGTTACTACTACTACTGGATGTCTCTAGGCTTGATCTCCTCCGGAAGCATCCCCGGTTCCGTAGACGATGAGGTAGTCTACGCCCTCAATACCTCCAGAGAGGTCTGGTTCTTCATAGCCGATGATCTCGGCTCCTTCATTGTTGTCGTAGTCCTCCTCCAGATGATTCGGACAATCTAAGCATGGGATTTAAGAGTGGTATGAGTACGAGCGTACTCAACAAGTTCATTATAGATAAGAGGTGTTTAATGCACTATCTACGATATTAGACCGGAAAGTCTAATACCAATGCAAGTTTTGGTAAACATTTCTTCAAGAGATTGCTTTTATTCCAAAGAGCTATGTCCGTCAGCCTTCACCGGTTTACTAGAACTTCATGGAGCTCCTTTCCGCCGCGTTCGCAGTTCCTTATCCCGGAACAGGGAGTGACAGTCACAGCTTCTTTACACTCGCAGAGGTGTGTTGCTTTACCCATAAGAGATCTTAACCTTGGTGCCAACCGGCAATTGTTCCCGTCCACACTTCCTATGGTGTGAGGCCCGGTATAAGGTCTAGCCAATCATGTTCCTCCGCTACCTCGAACACCCACCCTTTGTTGCATACCCCGACCCTGGGTCCTCGTCGGTCCTCTTACACCAATTAAGGATGGACCCCGACCACGACAACAGTTTGGGACTCGTTAACCAAACTCCTTCGCCGGTAGCCGCAACCCATCATAGACCACATTACCGTGGGGAATTAGAAGGGGATCCCCACCCTCAAGTTGTTCCGCAAGCAAGAATCGCTACGGTAAGCAACAACTATACCGTGGGGAATTAGAAGGGGCTCCCCACCCTCAAGTTGCTCCGCAAGACACAACCGCTACGGTAAGCGCATCCGTTGATGAACGAGAGGTGGAAACACTTTTGACTACTCCGTCCCACTCCGGATCTTATGGTTAACACGGGTATTACGGCACAAGAATCATCGGCGACATTTGTTGTTTAATCCTAGATGGATATTAACCTTTGCAATGGAACCTCCACCATATCAACACAATCCATGGTTCCATTGCCCACCACATAGTCATATTCATAGTTATGAAAGTAGTGGTTTTGGTTTTTATGCAATAGTGATAACCATAGTACTTTGCAAGTAATTTGATAAAAGTACTCAAATGACATGAGCAAGTGATGAACTTGCTCGAACACCGCAAAGTTTTGCGGTTGGAAGGTGTGGACCGACCCTTGTCCTCTGTCTCCGAAAAATAGCATCATTGTCCGATAAGGGCAATGGTTAAAGAAGCAATTATGCATGGTTCCAGCTTTTAGGGTTTGTTTTCCCCCCTTCCGATGTCGTTATTATTTCATGTAAGAAGTTATTACTAAGAATAATTTGGAGATACTATATTTAGTGTAAATACAACCTTGAAATGTTGTCAAGGTGTTTTTGAAGTCCTAATTCATTAATGGACTTATTTTTATTATTGAAAATTTTATGTGTGATTTAAATGATTATTTAAATCATCAAATGAAGACTTATTCTTAATTGTCTTCAAAAATTCTCTTTTGTATTTTATTATGATAGAGAATTTTATGCTGATCTATTTTCATATTTTTAATTATTTTTTTTAGAGATTTTAAACATTTCTTATGTAATTTCAAAGTTTCTGTTTTAATTCATTTTGTGAAATGACTATAATGCCCCTGGGCCCACCTGTCAGGGTGGCCCAGCGGTTAGATCGAACCGACCGGCCCGGTCCGGCTCGACCAGCTCCATTCCCCTCTCTTCCTCTCACGCGCGACCAAACCCTATCCCTCTCCCGTCGCTCTGGCGATCCGTGGTCGCCGCCGCCGTTGCCGAATTAATCCGACCAACTCCGGCGGTCGCCGCCGGCGAGATCAAGTGGATCTGATCCGCCTTTCGACGGCGGACACGGTGGTCCGCGTCGATCCGACGCCGGCGTCCTTGTTCGCTCGCCCTCGTCGCCTCTGCTCGCCTGCTGTGGGGATCCATGGCGATCTCCTCGCCGCCGATGCTCCTGGTGCTGTGGCGGTGCTGGGGCGCTCGCGCTCAGCGACGTCAGGCCAGGCGCGGCTTGGCGCTGCCGTGGTGGCCCGTGCCGCCGTGGCACGCTATGGTGCTCCGCTCCGTGCATGTGCACCGCCATCCTCTTCCTTCTTCCTTCTCTACTGCTAGTTCATCCTCCTCTCCTGTTCTCTTCTCCCTTTCGTCTGGCTCGACCACTGGCCTCATCCCCCATGTGGAGATGTTGGTCGTGTCGATGCGCTGCTGCGGCTTGCTAGCTTGTGCGCATGCTGCTATGCTGTGTGACTGTGCTGTGGTGGTGCTGCTGCTATGCTGCTGCTGTGTAACTGCTGGTCCTGGCCATGGCTTCAATGGCCATACCACTGCTTGTGATGTTGCCATGTGTAGCTCTGCTGCTATGCATTTCTTGCTTGAATCTCTCTCTGTGCCTCTCGTTCTTGTTACTACTCTTGTTAGACTATCAAGTGTATTCGGTTATCTTGCCCTGGCTAGATGGTTGTGTGTAAATTCTTGTAAATTTGCAAGAACCAATGCTTTCTCTCGTAGTGCTCTTAGGCTTTGCTTCACTCGTAAGGCTCTGTTTAGTTTGTGCATTGGCTAATTAACTCCACATCTTGTTGGTGTGCTTCTGGTTACAATTGTAAATCATGTATTTGCTTGTCTCGTGATGCAATTGTTCATGATCTCGTGATTGTTTAATTCATATGATCTATGGTTGATGCTAGGCTTGGCTCTAGCATGTATTTTCATGCTCTGTCAAGCCCTGATGATCAACTGATCATCAGTTGCTTGATACTGGACTGCTATTCCAACCTCACTGAGGCTTTTCCTAGTGTCTGCGTGGCACAGATCAGTGCAAGTGCTTGCTCAAGCATCAGCTGATGCTTGCAGTGATCCTCTGGATCATGTGCATGGTTCTGGTGACTTGGTTACTTGTATAATTCATTTATCTGTATTACCTTGCTTTGTTTGATGGATAAATGAGATGAACTGCTTGCAGTGATGATTCTTGTAATAGACTTGATTGAGCTAGAGGGATGCCAACAGTGGTTGGGGACCCTAGCTCATCTTTGAACCCATATCTGGGTGATGATATTTGTGCTTGGCTTGGTGGTTTGGCTGTTTTAGTGGTTGAGGTGACCCTGGCAATATTCATATGCTGCCCTAGGGTAGCTCCCCTCTTGTTGATTTGTTGTGGCTCACTAACTGCTTTCTGGGTGATCCATTTATTGGATTGCCAGTGGCCTTTGATGTTGAAATCAAATAGACAAGGATTTGTCTATGTCTGATGGACAATTAGCTATAGGTGCTAAGTGTGTGCAACTAGGCTGACTTGTGCTTTCATCTTTTGCTGGATTTCTGCAGTTATGCAATTATTGTTATATCTGTTGTTCCCTTTTGATGATTGACCAGTGGCCTTTCTGCTCTTGCTTGCACCATATGGTTTAATAACCAGATGATGACACAATCTTGGGTATCACACCCTGTTGATCATGTGTGCTTGATGCATATGCTTATATATGAACAAAACCATCTGGTTTGTCCATGATGCTTGGTATACCTCACTCCAGCCTCCTAGAAATAGTGTGTTGGTGTAGAGGTTTTGCTTCGATGGTTTGCTTGACTTGCCCTCGCTCCTCCTTGTGGCTTGTGATTCTTGGTTTGGTTCAGTGGTGAGTTTGGACAGTGTTGAACAAGCACTGGCTGTTCTTCTTGTTCTAGCCGTTCTTGGTGTTCTTGGTGACTTACCCCGTTGCTTGTCGATGGATGAAGCAAATAGCTAGGGTTTTGGCTGTGAAAAGCTTATATATGGCTGGCCTTTGCTTCCCCGCTCGACAGCCTTAGCCCGGCATGTGTTGGTGACTCCCCCGTGTGAGTGTGCTTGGTGAGCATGCACACATGCGAGTGTGAGCTGCCTGTGTGTGTGTGTGTGTGTTCCCGATACTTTGCACTTGGTCTGTGAGAGGATCAGCTCGGCAGCTTTGGTCATATCCTCTCAACTTTCATTTTATTTCTAACCCGCTAAGTGGCTATGCCACTTGGCATAACTTGTGTTTGTTGTGTTTATGTGCAGGTTCAAAATGATGATCAAATGGACAAGATGATCTTCAAGCTCAAGATTAGATGATATTCACATTGTAGTATTTAGGATAGATTCATACTTGTACTTTTCTTTTATCTTCTTTTTCTATTTATCCCAATTTGTGTAATGTGTTGTAATAATTCCTTTATTTCAATTCTGAATATTGTAATTGACAATGTATAATGTGTGATTATCAATAAAGCTCAAAGTTTTCTCTAATGAGTTTTACTTTATTTTAATTGTTCATATTGTTTATTATTTATAATTTACTTAATGAATTTCCTGACAATTGAATTTATGAGATATTTATTTGATGTTTGAATTTGAAATTCAAATTCAACTTAGGTTTGAATTCAATCATGCAACTTAAGTTGTGATGCAAACTCTCCCCTCTCTTCTCAAAACCCTAGTTTAGTTAGATAAGAGCAAGTTTGTCGCACTCTCGAAACCCTAACCCCGTAAGGTGTCGAGAGAGAAACTTGTCCCCCTTCGATGCAGCTTTTGTTTAAAAGCGCGAAATTTCCCCGTAAATTACAATGCAATGCACATCCCTTTCTAAAATCTACCCCTCGATCGTCTCTAAACCTCGGGACATTACAGCCTTTCCCCCTTAAAGAAAACTTCGTCCCGAAGTTGTGGTTGTAATACCTGAACAGTTCGGGGTATGTTTTCCTCAGGTCTTCTTCCTTTTCCCAGGTGGCTTCCCTCTCGGGATGATGCTTCCATTGAATCTTGCAGTATTTAATAGCTTTATTTCTGAGTTGTTTCCAGCTTTCTTCGAGAATCTTGGCTGGTTTCTCGATGTAAGTCAAATCTGGTTGTAACTCGAGCTCAGCATGTGATATTGGCTCATCTGGGGTCTTTAAGCATTTCCTGAGTTGTGACACATGGAATACATTGTGAACTTGTGCTAGCCTTCCCGGTAGATCCAATTCAAAGGCTAAACCTCGGTTCTGACTCAGTATCTTGAAAGGTCCGATGTATCTAGGACTGAGTTTTCCTTTTACTCCAAACCTCTGGAGTCCTTTCATCGGGCTCACCTTAAGATATACCATGTCTCCAACTCTTGGCTCCCATGTTCTTCTCTTTTGGTCTGCATAGCTCTTTTGTCGACTTTGGGCTATCTTCAGTCTATCTCTTATAATGTCAATGATGTGCTGCTTTTCCTTGACATAATTAGGATTGAACTCATTGCTTGCTCCAGCTTCATACCAACATATCGGTGATCTACACTTTCTTCCATAGAGAGCTTCAAACGGTGCCATCTTAATGCTGCTTTGATAGCTGTTATTGTATGAAAACTCTGCTAGTGGTAAGTGCTCTTCCCATGATCCTCCGAAGTCTAGAGCACAAGCCCTAAGCATATCTTCTAAAATCTGGTTAGTTCTCTCCGTTTGTCCACCTGTCTGAGGATGATAGGCGGTACTATAATCCAACTTGGATCCTAAAGCTTCATGTAATTGCTTCCAAAATGCTGACGTGAATACGGATCCTCGATCCGAGACGATCTTCTTGGGCACTCCATGTTTACTCACGATCTCTTTGATGTAAAGATCGATGAGTTTCTCTCCTTTATCTTGCTGGTTTACCGCTAAGAAGTGTGCACTTTTCGTCAACCGGTCCACAATTACCCATATCATGTCCTTCTTTTTATTGGTCATGGGTAGTCCGGTGATGAAATCCATTCCTATCTCCTCCCATTTCCATTCTGGAATGGGTAAAGGTTGTAACTTTCCTGCCGGACTTTGGTGTTCAGCCTTCACCCTTTGGCAGGTATGACATTCCGCCACATATTGTGCTATTTCTCTCTTCATGTTGTTCCACCAGAATAGCTCCTTTAGATCCATGTACATCTTTGTACTTCCCGGATGGATGGAGTATGATGTTTGATGGGCTTCCTGGAGTATTACTTCCTTGATTTCAGCAATATCTGGAACACAAATTCTCTTCTGGAACCATAATGATCCCGATTCTCCTCGATGAAATTCGGATGGTCTTCCTTCATCTATCCTTCTCATCTCCTCCACGATGAATGGATCGTCCAACTGACCCATCATTATCTCATTCTTCAGGTTAACATTCAGCTCATCGGCTACTTGCAACGCCGATAATCCTTCATGGGCTTCCTTCTCCCAAAGTTGTATTTGGGCTTGACTTATTTCCTTCCTCAACTCCGGTGAAATTTCTTGTTCCACTCCGCCGGTACTCTTCCTGCTCAAAGCATCTGCTACAACATTGGCCTTCCCTGGAGTGTAATTGATTGTCAGATCATAATCCTTGATTAGCTCAAGCCATCTTTTCTGCCTCATGTTGAGTTCCTTCTGAGTGAAGAAATATTTGAGACTCTTGTGATCTGTATAGAGCTCACACTTGGCTCCATAGAGAAAATGTCTCCAAGTTTTGAGTGCAAATACAACTGCTGCCAGCTCTAAATCATGTGTTGGATAGTTCACTTCATGAGGTCTGAGTTGCCTCGATCCATATGATATTACCTTCCGATCTTGCATGAGTACACAACCCAATCCATGCTTGGATGCGTCACAATACACGGTGTAATCCTTGCCATCTTCAGGAACTGCTAACACCGGTGCTGTGGTGAGTTTCTCTTTTAGAGTCTGAAAGCTCTTCTCACACTCATCTGACCACACGAATGGTGTGTTCTTCCTTAGCAGCTTCGTCATTGGTCCTGCTATCTTGGAGAATCCTTCAATGAATCTCCGATAGTATCCTGCCATTCCGAGGAATCCTCGGATCTCTTTGACAGTCTTGGGTGCTTCCCATTCTAGAACTGCTGCTACCTTGCTCAGGTTAACAGCTATTCCATCTTTACTAATGACATGACCAAGAAATTCCACTTGATCTAGCCAAAATTCACACTTGCTAAACTTGGCATAGAGTTGATGTTCTCTTAGTGTTTGCAACACTATCCTTAGATGTTCAGCATGTTCAGCTTTATCCTTGGAATAGATCAAGATATCATCGATAAATACGATGACGAACTTGTCTAGACATGGCATGAAAATCTTATTCATGAGATTCATGAAAATTGCTGGGGCATTGGTTAATCCAAAAGGCACTACAAGATATTCATGATGTCCATATCTTGAAACAAAGGCAGTTTTCGGAACGTCTTCCTTCTTGATCTTTATCTGGTGATAACCGGATCTTAGATCAATCTTGGAAAAGACTCCCGCTCCTCTAACTTGATCAAATAGGTCTTGTATTCTTGGTAGTGGATACTTGTTCTTGATTGTGACGTTGTTCAGATTCCTGTAGTCTCCGCACATCCTTCTTCCTCCATCCCTTTTATCTACGAAGATCACAGGTGATCCCCATGGTGAAACACTTTCTTGTATGAATCCTTTCTGTTCCAAGTCATCCAATTGCTCCTTAAGTTCTTTCAACTCCTTGGGCCCCATCTTGTATGGTGCCTTAGCAATTGGAGCTGTTCCTGGAATTAGGTCGATAGTGAATTCTATCTCCCTATCTGGTGGCATACCAGGTAATTCCGCAGGAAACACATCCTGGAATTCATTCACTACAGGTATATCCTCTAACTTCACCTCCTTCATGCTGTTCAGCTGTAGTTCAACTTCGATCTGGGTATGTTTGTCTCCTTGGTAAATCATTCTACTTCCATCGGGGCTTTTCAACGATACCGTCTTGTTCACACAGTCGATCAATGCTCCATTAGCTTCCAACCAGTTCATACCAAGAATGACATCAATGTCCTTCATCGGTAAGATGAACAGGTCCGCGTCAAACGCGCACTTATTGATCATGATGACTTGTTTTTGTTTGGTATGGGTTACTACTATCGTTCCCCCCGCAGAAAGTATGGTTATGGGTGTTGTAATATCCCAGGTAATGGGGTTACAAAAATAGAGGAAACAGATGTGTGCATTGCATTCATGCATAGAAAATCTGGGGAATTTTCGCGCTTTAAAGTAAT
Source organism: Lolium rigidum (assembly GCF_022539505.1). Lineage (NCBI taxonomy): Eukaryota > Viridiplantae > Streptophyta > Magnoliopsida > Poales > Poaceae > Lolium > Lolium rigidum. The sequence goes on along the minus strand of NC_061508.1, from coordinate 35,724,033 downwards.
ACAGTCACAAAGAACCGAAGTTTCACTTGACCTTGGTGGAATTGAAGTAGCTCATCAAGTCAAGCGCTATAAACCTCAATGTGACTTTGTTAAAACCTTGTTTCGGGTAAAGATGATTTGATCTAAGGGGTTAGATCAAATGGAACTAATAATCAACACAACAACACTTTACTCAATGATCAATTGCTTGATCTTATAAAAGATCATAATATGGAATTCCTTGCCATAACATATGAACAACCATTTAATTGGAAATCAAGTAACAATAATTGGAGAAACTATTCTTCACTTATCTTTTCCATGTCTTAAACAAATCCAAGATCCTACCATGAATCTCATGGTATTCATATTATTTCATTCTTGGAAACATAACAAGGAGATCCACTCTAGAAATATATATCCTTCTCTATTCCATATTATTGTACATCAAACCTAGAGAGGTGAGAGTTCTATATATAACAATTATTAGAGGAGCAATAACAACCCTTGAGCTAAACCTTGGATATACATCCAAGTATTCAAATCAACATTATTTAAGTGGAACCCTAACAGAATATCTCAGGCATTTTCCTGGGATATAACCTATAGAGACAACCATAGCCATGTCCATCCAAGAAACTATAAGGGAGATATTATGCTTAGTTGATCAAGACAACACTTGATCATAGAAGTGAAGACCATTCCATTAGGAATACTTTAGGAATCCAAACCTTGATCATTATAAATTGAGTGATGATCATAACCCTAAGAACTTGAAGTAGAGATATTAAGAACAAGTGGATCATGCCTAATCCATGACCATGCTTTGGAGAAATAGGAGAATAATCCAAATACTAACACTTATATGATTAGTAGATGTTATTCCCCACAAGAAATCATAGGGAGCTCACTAGTAAACAAACCTAGACTTATATCCTAAACCCTAACTTGTGAACCACTTGGTGATCACAAGTAGGATTCTACCACACCTACATTCCACTTATTCTTCATCTAAGAAAGCTTTAGAGTAAAACTCCATACTTGATATGGTGAGAAATCATCAATCCATATGACCAAAGTTAATTATAAAAAGAACTATAACCACTGTAGTTACTTTAATGATAAATTGAGGTTAACAATAGAAGTTAATTGGTAGAAGATAAAACCACTTCTCAAATCCTTAGTAACTAGGAAGCACATGAAATATTAAGTAAGTAAACACCTTACCATGGTTCGGGAAGATTAAACCCTAGCATGCAACATGGTGTCATCTCATTTCTACAACCTTGAATTAAATCTCAACACTGGTTTATGTATCACTATGGTGATCAGAATATAAAACCAGGCCATAATTGAGATTCAAACCAATTCCCATTAGGTGAATATGCTTAGAACCCTAGGATTGCTCACTAGTTAAATCCTAGACTTAATTATGGAGCATAAGATGAACATAGTTGAAACCCTTTATTTAAAACCATGTGAGGTGATCAATCACTTACCTTTGTAATCAAGACCAAACCATTATGAGAACAATATTTACTCTAAACATTTTCAATAATAATAATAGTGTTCATCTTAAAAGGGGGTTATAAGAGAATTTACAAAACTACAATAAATAGGTGATTCCATAAAATAATATGTAAGTGAAACAAACTCTCAATTAAGAACCTAAGACCTTATAATAATCTTTAAAATGCTTTGAGCACTAATTATACACTTTAAATAATCCAAAAGAAAGTTGTATTGCAAGGAGGAAAAGGAGTTTCAAAGACCACATAAATTCATGGCTAAATTAAAAATGTAAAAAGGAAACCACAAGGATACAAACAAAATCATGCATTACACATTTGTCTTGAGCAATAAAATAATGCAGTGACCATTGTTATCAAATCCTAATATCAATTGTCAAACACCTGCAAAATAAGAAGATTCAAATTTGAATTATAAAAACCAAAATTGAAAACAGAAAATAAAACAGAAAAAGAAGAGAAGGGGGAAAAAAACCACCTGGACCCTTACCTGGCCGTGCAGCCCAACGGAGCAGCCCAGTAAACCACCCAGCACCACAACCCAGTAAGCAGCCCAGCAGCCGCCGCATTCCTGCCAAACCGTAGCCCAACACCAGAAACAGCCCAAGTCAAATACCGCTTCGTCAAAAGATCGGGGGAGGGTCATCCCCATCCTCTCCGTGTGCTGGAGGCCGACACGACGACGTGCTCGGCTTCGTCGTCTCGCCGGCGACCTCCCGATGCTTGAGCTCGTGGCGTGGCGACCTCCGCAGCGCAGTATAAAAGCCTCCGAACGGAACCAGCCTCGAGTTCTTCTTCTTTCCTGCTTAATTTCTTGCCCTTGCCGAAACCCTAACCTCCGGCCAACTCCAATCGCCGACGAATGGAGTCTCCATTGATCAAGCCGAGACCACCTCTGCGACCAACGTCCTCGACATGGTCACCGTATGCCCGGAATCGAGCTGAGTCATCTTCAATCGACCAAGCCTGGACGCCTTCCCCGGCGCCGGTAACGGCTCAATCCGGCGGCACAGACCCTCTCCAGCGTCGCCGTCAAGCTGGGCGTGACTCTGGTGAGCTTCCAAGTCCATTAGCATGCTCGCCTAGCTCGAATAAGCGCTGTAGCATACTCCTCGGCGATAGACCGTAAGCACCGCCGCAAACCATCGCCGCCGGCCATTCCCCGGTGACCCAATAATAGCGGCGCGACCACCAACACACTCCCCACGACACCACGAGTCGCATCCAACTAGTCCCATGCCGCGCACGATTGGAATCGCCGTCGATTGACGAATTCCTCATCGTCCAGTAGCCCTCTGGAGATGAATTCGATTTTGACTTAGGTCAAACACCACGTGGCTGCCACCGTGGCAATGGCCCACGGGCCGTTGGCCGTGTGTAGCTCTAGTCCGGGTAACTTTAGCGATTTCTTTTGTTTCTATTTCAAATTCAAAAATTGCTGCAACTTCAAATAAATTTAGAAAATCCAATTTAAGTCGGAAAAATATAAATGAGATATTAAAATTTTTAGAAAAGAAAACTCTATCCAATAAAAATATAAAATGGAATTTTTATTTTTAATAAAAATTCAATTATTTAATACTTGTTATCTAAGCCTTATTTATTAATTCTAAATTCAATTAAATTCAATAAATAAAGAAAACTTTAAAAATTAAATAGAAACCAGTAAATAAATAAAGAAAACTTTAAAACTAATTTTCCTTTATTATTTTATTAAATCCTTATTAGAAGGATTTAAAACCCTGATTAATAATTACTCTAATTATTAATTCATTAAAAATAATAAAATGCCAAACCTAACATTGTTTTACTTCTAAGTTATTAATAACTTCAATTTCCTTATTTGAAGTTATTAATCCAAGAATTATAGGGTAACTAGAAAAACCTAGTTCCATATGGTAGAAAAACAAGAATTCATCATTTCATGTGAACTCCTAAAACCCTAATCCAATTAGAAACCCTAGGTCCAATAATTCATTTGAAACCTAATTTACTTCTAAAACCAAAACCCAAGATCCTCACATGTAATCATGGTATTCTATTTTTCATCCATAATATCATAACAGGAATTAAACACTTGCCATGTTCACATAAAATGTAGGAGCCCTTTTATCCATAATTCAGTATTTCATGTATGCACACCTATCCTACCTAGATAATCAAATAGGATCAACCTTAGTCCTTATTATCAAGAATCATATCCTTACTCATCCTGACTTAGCATCACACCATTGTGATGAACCCTAGTAGCAACCACACCAATTATTTACCATTACATCACTATAGTCCACTAAACCCTACTAGTGTTGGATACTAATTATCAACCTTCCTATTTAGGAGCCAATTATTCCTTACTTAACAGTAACCAACAAGTAAAACCTAGGCCACCTCAACCTTAATTGATATACTTCTTATTACTTAAGAAGTATGTTCTTCAAAAGTTATTCGTTTGAAGTAAATAAGGAATCATCATCAACCCTGCCTTATAGGAAATATAAACCCTAGCTAGCCATCACCAATAAGATGAAACAGTCCTGATAGCACCCTTGTATGAATAATTGCTTAGGATGCATAGGTCTAACTCAACCTTACAAGCCCTAAGTGTTGATGAATCCAACTAGGTTGTGATCCATCTACTACTTACTCCAGAAACCAATTAGAACCATAGAAAACCAGGAGAACCCCCACAAACCTAATTATCATATTTGTTCCTCATCAAATAACATGTTCTTCAAAAGTTATTCTTTTGAAGAATATAACAAGTAATCATTAACCATGCCACATAGTATTAAAATTGACAACTACTCTTTACTTATTATACAATTACAATTCCTTGATGTGTATGATTGTTACTATGCATGTTCTCACTTGCTTATGATTCTAATACAACAAGAACCTAATAAGAACCTTGTTTGTGAATCACTCTAAAAGTGCAACACACCCTGAACCGATCATCGCTACTCACTAATCCTAAATCATCGGGGTTAGGTCACGTTTAGAATGATTGCATCTCATACTTATGCATTATTGCATCCTTGCCAATCTTGTAAACATCGTCCCTACTGGACGATGATGCTATTTCAGAATTTGGAGTTACTACGTATCGAAGACCTTGCCTCGCATAATCTTGCAGTCAAGAAAGGCAAGTTCATCGCTTGCTCATGTCATTTGAGTATTTCTATCAAATTAATTGCAAAGTACTATGATTATCACTATTGCATAAAAACCAAAACCACTACTTTCATAACTATGAATATGACTATGTGGTTGGCAATGGAACCATGGATTGTGTTGATATGGTGGAGGTTCCATTGCAAGGGTTTATATCCATCTAGGATTAAACAACAAATGTCGCCAGTGATTCTTGTGCCGTAATACCCGTGTTAACCATAAGATCCGGAGTGGGACGGAGTAGTCAAAAGTGTTTCCACCTCTCGTACATCAACGGATGCGCTTACCGTAGACACTTGACCCAGGTTGGGCAAGCGGTGGGGTGGGGATCCCATTCTAATTCCCCACGGTAATGCGGTCTATGATGGATTGTAAGATGTCCGGAACGGTCTATCCATGATTGATAGGGGAAGGCATATAAAATTGTTCGGAACGGTCTACCTTAATCGGTATAGGGGAGAACAAATGCCCAGAACGGTCTCATCATGGATATAGGGGAAGACAGTCTTACAAAAGGGTGGGTGTGCGAGGTAGCGGAGGAACATGATTGGCTAGACCTTATACCGGGCCTCACACCAAAGGAAGTGTGGAAGAGAACTAGACTCGGTTGGCACCAAGGTTAAGATCTCTTATGGGTAAAGCAACACACCTCTGCGAGTGTAAAGAACCGTGACTCGTCACTCCCTGTTCCGGGATATGGAAGCTGCGAACGCTATCGGAAAGGAGCTCCATGAAGTTCTAGTAAACCGGTGAAGGCCGACGGACATAGTTCTTCCGAATAAAAGCAACCTTTTGAAGAAATGGTTATGAAAACTTGCATTGGTATTAGACTTTCTGGTATAATGCCGTAGCTAGTGCATTAAACACCTCTTTCCTATAATGAACTTGTTGAGTACGCTCGTACTCATCCCACTCTTAAATCCCCTGCTTAGATATGGAGGCATCGAAGGAGAATCTACAGTGCAACTCGAAGACCGAGGAACCAACAATCACTTCAAGGGACAGGAACCTAACAGAAGAGTCAAACACCACAACTACCATGGAGAAAACCTAGATAAAGTAGTAGAAGGGAACTAGCTTCCTAAACCTAGCTCCTATTTAGCTAGAATCTATTCATAGCCTCTGTAGCTAGTTAAATACTCTACAAATAGAGTTCGTGTTAGGACTAGACTACGAGTCGTTCTTCTGGAGTTATTTGCAGTTTTACCTCATTGTAAAGTAGGAGGCTGTGATGATCTTATGTAACAGAGTCAGTGTTGTAATTCTATAGACATGCCTTGGACCCGCATATGTTTCTGTTGTACCACTCTGAGCGATATAATACTAGTGGAACGGTGTTTCATTGGTGTTATATCGGACTTGCATACTACACCATGCAGTGGTATGCCGGGTCACCACAGTTGGTATCAGAGCAAATGCTTTGACCTTAGGATTAAAACCCTTTAAAGGAGACCTATAGGATTGGTAGTGTCTATATGAAGTTGTTTTAGATAAACCAAATACTTCTTATGACTTGAGATGGATATTCACTTGAGAATAATCCTGACACACTTGAGTCAACATTTCTTACCTATATTTCCTAAGTAAGGTTAGTTAACTAATCCCAAACATATAGTACACCATGAAGTCCTTAAACAATAGATGAGTAGATCATAGTTGGTATACAATACATGGTAGTCCAAAGAGAGGATACAACCATAAGGAAGATATCCTATTGGAAGATGTGTACCAACACATGTTATAGATAAATCAGAATTACTCAGACCTGCACTAGAAGTAATAACAAGTGATGTAGATAATTAAGATAACCTAATAGAGAATGTAGACCAAGCTAAGTAATGAGTAAGTAAAATATCTCAACTTGTAAAACAATTGATAACAAGTGAGAACTATGAGTCATGTGAGGTAGTATAGACCATGATGAGTCAATCATGGGAGATAAGGAAGAGGGATATGAATATAATATGATTACTTACATGGTAGAGTTGTTAATCATATATGATTCACTTGAGAATCATTATGTGATGGAATAGAACATTATAAGTATTTTGGAGGAGTACAATAAGAAGCCAAGTGCTAAACAATAGTGTAAGAATTATGTTCCAAAAATATAGGAAGTGTGCCAAGCACATCATGTCCATAGTCTCGTGATAGTATAAACACTTGGAAGTATAAGAGCTATATTTTCATAGTTATGTGTTTAGAGTAGCAATGTTAGAACCTAGACATATCATAGGAACTAGTCCTCAATAACACTTATATATTGTATAACACTTTGTTAGTACTTCCAAAGAAAATTAGGTTAACCACAATTATCCTAGACCACTTTGTTTCAAGTTTATCTCATTGCAATTGTGCAACTAAGGTAAATGTTAAGACAAATAGTAGAATCCCATATACTCGTGCTAAGTATCACGAAATAAACCTATCTTACGTGGTGTTATATACTACACATCAGAGCCTGATGTTTCGAGATGTCTTACTCAACTATTATATTCAGGCTTATGATGGTGTGTATTATATGCACAAATCTGAATCTTCTTGGATTTTATTGGATTCTCATTGATTGACTAGATCCATACATGAAGTTCGACTTGGATATGCAAATGCATGTTGCAATATCAAGTTCTTACTTGATGCTATAGATCTAGAGGGTAATGGTATTCGTGTGAGGAAGTGACGAATTCTGAAGATTCTGAAGACAAGATGAAGGTTGATCAGAAAAAGGAAGTAAAGTTGTGAAGTAACCACAATACTCTGAAGGAAGTACCATCCGAAACTCATGCTTACCTCAACCGAGGAGTACTTTAGTACATAAGAAGCATGAAGGTATGAAATATAATGATTATGGTGAAGCTCAAGCAGATCCATAGTCAACATAGAAGAGGGAATGCATGGGAAATCACTTAGGATACTATAATCATAGTGTCAGCTAGTGGTTTTCTTGCAAAATAAACCCTGAATGAAGGAAGGTGATATATGAAATCATAGCAGACATAAGAAGACCATAGACGATATCAGAAGACCACAATTGGTATAATATTAATACTGCGAGATAAAGCAGAAGATGACTCGTCCAGTTGATCAGAACCTATAATAGAATCCATTTTTAGATATCAAATAGCCACAGTTGGTATAATAACCACAGCTGGTATAATAACCACAGCTGGTATCAGTTGGTATTACAAATAGTCCATGATTTAATTAGTTGTAACAAAAGTTTGTGAACAAATAAAAATCTTGTCAGCCAAATAGTTAGATCTATAAACATTTAGTCAAAGGATTCACATAGGATGTCCACAATTGGGTGGATACAACCCAAAGTTCTTCGCAAAACCTTCGAGGAATATAAATTATAAACAAGACCTATACCAATATTCCAATCATAAGTCTAATAGTTGGAAGAAAAGGAGTTGAAGACCTTAAGAAAACTCTAAGGGGTAGAGTAAAGATTGAGTTGGGTATACAATAACTCAATACTTTAAGCTCGATAGAAACAGAGGGTCTGAACTGAGAGGAAGTTCGATCTTATTTTCATAAGATTGTTGAACATTACTTTCAGAAGGATGTCAGACCTGAAGCCGAGATTTATACCTCGAGGAAGTAAGAAGTGGACTATAACTTGAGAAAATGAGTAGTATTTACTCAGAAGTACGAAAGCTCAAGTAAGTCAAGCATAAAGAAGTTGGACGAAGAAAATACCGTAGACAAATACAGCTCTAGAAGGCCAAAGACCAAAGGAGATTGACTATACCAAAACCAAAGTCTATTTAAATGATTCCTTTCATGGAACCTAAATAATCCAAAATAGTTATTGGTATCAACTATAAACCATGATTGGATAGACTAAATGAGTCTAATCCATTCTTAGGAAAATAAACCATCACCACCATTTCCATGGTTAGTACCTTATTAAGCACCATTACTGCAATTTTGGTAGTAAGGGAAAAACAAAGACCTATTTTATCAAATAGGAGAATGTTATCCAATTAGTCTTCAATAAATACTGCCAGACAGAAGAAGTCCCAATCATTGAATCTTCAATGAGATAGGAAACAAGATTATAATAGTTGGAAGAAATCAATTAATCAAAGTAAGAGCCATGGTTCGGAGACAAGTATTATTAGATTCCAGAGAAAAATCATAGAACTGGAGTAAGAACTAATGTTCAGAGACAAACCCTAATGGATTCCAGGAAGAATCTGGACAAGGGATATATTCAATTATATCCAGTGAGATCACCACGGAGTTCGAGAAAAGGATGGAGTCTGCACAAGTCAGATCCACACTCCGAAACGTGAGAGATATCAAACTTCGAGGACGAAGTTTAGTTTAAGGGGTAGAGACTGTAATATCCCAGGTAATGGGGTTACAAAAATAGAGGAAACAGATGTGTGCATTGCATTCATGCATAGAAAATCTGGGAATTTTCGCGCTTTAAAGTAAAACAATCACAATGAATCGAAGTTTCACTTGACCTTGGTGGAATTGAAGTAGCTCATCAAGTCAAGCGCTATAAACCTCAATGTGACTTTGTTAAAACCTTGTTTCGGGTAAAGATGATTTGATCTAAGGGGTTAGATCAAATGGAACTAATAATCAACACAACAACACTTTACTCAATGATCAATTGCTTGATCTTATAAAAGATCATAATATGGAATTCCTTGCCATAACATATGAACAACCATTTAATTGGAAATCAAGTAACAATAATTGGAGAAACTATTCTTCACTTATCTTTTCCATGTCTTAAACAAATCCAAGATCCTACCATGAATCTCATGGTATTCATATTATTTCATTCTTGGAAACATAACAAGGAGATCCACTCTAGAAATATATATCCTTCTCTATTCCATATTATTGTACATCAAACCTAGAGAGGTGAGAGTTCTATATATAAAAATTATTAGAGGAGCAATAACAACCCTTGAGCTAAACCTTGGATATACATCCAAGTATTCAAATCAACATTATTTAAGTGGAACCCTAACAGAATATCTCAGGCATTTTCCTGGGATATAACCTATAGAGACAACCATAGCCATGTCCATCCAAGAAACTATAAGGGAGATATTATGCTTAGTTGATCAAGACAACACTTGATCATAGAAGTGAAGACCATTCCATTAGGAATACTTTAGGAATCCAAACCTTGATCATTATAAATTGAGTGATGATCATAAACCCTAAGAACTTGAAGTAGAGATATTAAGAACAAGTGGATCATGCCTAATCCATGACCATGCTTTGGAGAAATAGGAGAATAATCCAAATACTAACACTTATATGATTAGTAGATGTTATTCCCCACAAGAAATCATAGGGAGCTCACTAGTAAACAAACCTAGACTTATATCCTAAACCCTAACTTGTGAACCACTTGGTGATCACAAGTAGGATTCTACCACACCTACATTCCACTTATTCTTCATCTAAGAAAGCTTTAGAGTAAAACTCCATACTTGATATGGTGAGAAATCATCAATCCATATGACCAAAGTTAATTATAAAAAGAACTATAACCACTGTAGTTACTTTAATGATAAATTGAGGTTAACAATAGAAGTTAATTGGTAGAAGATAAAACCACTTCTCAAATCCTTAGTAACTAGGAAGCACATGAAATATTAAGTAAGTAAACACCTTACCATGGTTAGGGAAGATTAAACCCTAGCATGCAACATGGTGTCATCTCATTTCTACAACCTTGAATTAAATCTCAACACTGGTTTATGTATCACTATGGTGATCAGAATATAAAACCAGGCCATAATTGAGATTCAAACCAATTCCCATTAGGTGAATATGCTTAGAACCCTAGGATTGCTCACTAGTTAAATCCTAGACTTAATTATGGAGCATAAGATGAACATAGTTGAAACCCTTTATTTAAAACCATGTGAGGTGATCAATCACTTACCTTTGTAATCAAGACCAAACCATTATGAGAACAATATTTACTCTAAACATTTTCAATAATAATAATAGTGTTCATCTTAAAAGGGGGTTATAAGAGAATTTACAAAACTACAATAAATAGGTGATTCCATAAAATAATATGTAAGTGAAACAAACTCTCAATTAAGAACCTAAGACCTTATAATAATCTTTAAAATGCTTTGAGCACTAATTATACACTTTAAATAGTCCAAAAGAAAGTTGTATTGCAAGGAGGAAAAGGAGTTTCAAAGACCACATAAATTCATGGCTAAATTAAAAATGTAAAAAGGAAACCACAAGGATACAAACAAAATCATGCATTACACATTTGTCTTGAGCAATAAAATAATGCAGTGACCATTGTTATCAAATCCTAATATCAATTGTCAAACACCCGCAAAATAAGAAGATTCAAATTTGAATTATAAAAACCAAAATTGAAAACGAGAAAATAAAACAGAAAAAGAAGAGAAGGGGGAAAAAACCACTGGACCCTTACCCGGTCGTGCAGCCCAACGGAGCAGCCCGAGTAAACCACCCAGCACCACAACCCGAGTAAGCGGCCCGGCAGCCGCCGCATTCCCGCCAAACCGTAGCCCAACACCGAAACGACCCAAGTCAAATACCGCTTCGTCAAAAGATCGGGGGAGGGTCATCCCCATCCTCTCCGTGTGCTGGAGGCCAGCACGACGACGTGCTCGGCTTCGTCGTCTCGCTGGCGACCTCCCAGTGCTTGAGCTCGTGGCGTGGCGACCTCCGCAGCGCAGTATAAAAGCCTCCGAACGGAACCAGCCTCGAGTTCTTCTTCTTTCCTGCTTAATTTCTTGCCCTTGCCGAAACCCTAACCTCCGGCCAACTCCAATCGCCGACGAATGGAGTCTCCATTGATCAAGCCGAGACCACCTCTGCGACCAACGTCCTCGACATGGTCACCGTATGCCCGGAATCGAGCTGAGTCATCTCCAATCGACCAAGCCTGGACGCCTTCCCCGGCGCCGGTAACGGCTCAATCCGGCGGCACAGACCCTCTCCAGCGTCGCCGTCAAGCTGGGCGTGACTCTGGTGAGCTTCCAAGTCCATTAGCATGCTCGCCTAGCTCGAATAAGCGTTGTAGCATACTCCTCGGCGATAGACCGTAAGCACCGCCGCAAACCATCGCCGCCGGCCATTCCCCGGTGACCCAATAATAGCGGCGCGACCACCAACACACTCCCCACGACACCACGAGTCGCATCCAACTAGTCCCATGCCGCGCACGATTGGAATCGCCGTCGATTGACGAATTCCTCATCGTCCGGTAGCCCTCTGGAGATGAATTCGATTTTGACTTAGGTCAAACACCACGTGGCTGCCACCGTGGCAATGGCCCACGGGCCAGTGGCTGTGTGTAGCTCTAGTCCGGGTAACTTTAGCAGATTTCTTTTGTTTCTATTTCAAATTCAAAAATTGCTGCAACTTCAAATAAATTTAGAAAATCCAATTTAAGTCAGAAAAATATAAATGAGATATTAAAATTTTTAGAAAAGAAAACTCTATCCAATAAAAATATAAAATGGAATTTTTATTTTTAATAAAAATTCAATTATTTAATACTTGTTATCTAAGCCTTATTTATTAATTCTAAATTCAATTAAATTCAATAAATAAAGAAAACTTTAAAAATTAAATAGAAACCAGTAAATAAATAAAGAAAACTTTAAAACTAATTTTCCTTTATTATTTTATTAAATCCTTATTAGAAGGATTTAAAACCCTGATTAATAATTACTCTAATTATTAATTCATTAAAAATAATAAAATGCCAAACCTAACATTGTTTTACTTCTAAGTTATTAATAACTTCAATTTCCTTATTTGAAGTTATTAATCCAAGAATTATAGGGTAACTAGAAAAACCTAGTTCCATATGGTAGAAAAACAAGAATTCATCATTTCATGTGAACTCCTAAAACCCTAATCCAATTAGAAACCCTAGGTCCAATAATTCATTTGAAACCTAATTTACTTCTAAAACCAAAACCCAAGATCCTCACATGTAATCATGGTATTCTATTTTTCATCCATAATATCATAACAGGAATTAAACACTTGCCATGTTCACATAAAATGTAGGAGCCCTTTTATCCATAATTCAAGTATTTCATGTATGCACACCTATCCTACCTAGATAATCAAATAGGATCAACCTTAGTCCTTATTATCAAGAATCATATCCTTACTCATCCTGACTTAGCATCACACCATTGTGATGAACCCTAGTAGCAACCACACCAATTATTTACCATTACATCACTATAGTCCACTAAACCCTACTAGTGTTGGATACTAATTATCAACCTTCCTATTTAGGAGCCAATTATTCCTTACTTAACAGAACCAACAGTAAAACCTAGGCCACCTCAACCTTAATTGATATACTTCTTATTACTTAAGAAGTATGTTCTTCAAAAGTTATTCGTTTGAAGTAAATAAGGAATCATCATCAACCCTGCCTTATAGGAAATATAAACCCTAGCTAGCCATCACCAATAAGATGAAACAATCTTGATAGCACCCTTGTATGAATAATTGCTTAGGATGCATAGGTCTAACTCAACCTTACAAGCCCTAAGTGTTGATGAATCCAACTAGGTTGTGATCCATCTACTACTTACTCCAGAAACCAATTAGAACCATAGAAAACCAGAGAACCCCCACAAACCTAATTATCATATTTGTTCCTCATCAAATAACATGTTCTTCAAAAGTTATTCTTTTGAAGAATATAACAAGTAATCATTAACCATGCCACATAGTATTAAAATTGACAACTACTCTTTACTTATTATACAATTACAATTCCTTGATGTGTATGATTGTTACTATGCATGTTCTCACTTGCTTATGATTCTAATACAACAAGAACCTAATAAGAACCTTGTTTGTGAATCACTCTAAAAGTGCAACACACCCTGAACTGATCACTGCTACTCACTAATCCTAAATCATCGGGGTTAGGTCACGTTTAGAATGATTGCATCTCATACTTATGCATTATTGCATCCTTGCCAATCTTGTAAACATCGTCCTTACCGGACGATGATGCTATTTCAGAATTTGGAGTTACTACGTATCGAAGACCTTGCCTGCATAATCTTGCAGTCAAGAAAGGCAAGTTCATCGCTTGCTCATGTCATTTGAGTATTTCTATCAAATTAATTGCAAAGTACTATGATTATCACTATTGCATAAAAACCAAAACCACTACTTTCATAACTATGAATATGACTATGTGGTTGGCAATGGAACCATGGATTGTGTTGATATGGTGGAGGTTCCATTGCAAGGGTTTATATCCATCTAGGATTAAACAACAAATGTCGCCGATGATTCTTGTGCCGTAATACCCGTGTTAACCATAAGATCCGGAGTGGGACGGAGTAGTCAAAAGTGTTTCCACCTCTCGTACATCAACGGATGCGCTTACCAGTAGACACTTGACCCGAGGTTGGGCAAGCGGTGGGGTGGGGATCCCATTCTAATTCCCCACGGTAATGCGGTCTATGATGGATTGTAAGATGTCCGGAACGGTCTATCCATGATTGATAGGGGAAGGCATATAAAATTGTTCTGAACGGTCTACCTTAATCGGTATAGGGGAGAACAAATGCCCGAACGGTCTCATCATGGATATAGGGGAAGACAGATCTTACAAAAGGGTGGGTGTGCGAGGTAGCGGAGGAACATGATTGGCTAGACCTTATACCGGGCCTCACACCAAAGGAAGTGTGGACGAGAACTAGACTCGGTTGGCACCAAGGTTAAGATCTCTTATGGGTAAAGCAACACACCTCTCGCGAGTGTAAAGAACCATGACCTGTCACTCCCTGTTCCGGGATATGGAACTCGCGAACGCTGCCGGAAAGGAGCTCCATGAAGTTCTAGTAAACCGGTGAAGGCTGACGGACATAGTTCTTCCGAATAAAAGCAACCTTTTGAAGAAATGGTTATGAAAACTTGCATTGGTATTAGACTTTCTGGTCTAATGCCGTAGCTAGTGCATTAAACACCTCTTTCCTATAATGAACTTGTTGAGTACGCTCGTACTCATCCCACTCTTAAATCCCCTGCTTAGATATGGAGGCATCGAAGGAGAATCTACAGTGCAACTCGAAGACCGAGGAACCAACAATCACTTCAAGGGACAGGAACCTAACAGAAGAGTCAAACACCACAACTACCATGGAGAAAACCTAGATAAAGTAGTAGAAGGGAACTAGCTTCCTAAACCTAGCTCCTATTTAGCTAGAATCTATTCATAGCCTCTGTAGCTAGTTAAATACTCTACAAATAGAGTTCGTGTTAGGACTAGACTACGAGTCATTCTTCTGGAGTTATTTGCGGCTTTACCTCATTGTAAAGTAGGAGGTCTGTGATGATCTTATGTAACGAGTCGGTGTTGTAATTCTATAGACATGCCTTGGACCCGCATATGTTTCTGTTGTACCACTCTGAGCGATATAATACTAGTGGAACGGTGTTTCATTGGTGTTATATCAGACTTGCATACTACACCATGCAGTGGTATGCCGGGTCACCACAGGTGTATCTAACTTAGTGCAATTAATCCCATGTTTGATGATGAATTGTTGAGAAATGAATGATGTAGTTGCACCGGTATCAAAAAGTACTTTGCCAGGATGAGAAGTATCTGGAGCGTACCTATCACCGCCTGATCGGAGTTGACCACCTCCTCCAGGACCAGTGCAGTTCAGCTTGCCGAAGGGCTTCTTATTCTTCCAGTTCCCTCCGGTGTTTCCTCCTCGACTTCCTCCTCCTCCAGATTGACCTCCTCCAGTGTTTCTCTTGGGGCAGTCCTTCAGCATGTGCCCCTCCTGGCGACAACCAAAGCATATAATCTTTGGCTTCTTACAATCCTTCGAGGTATGACCTCGGAATCCACAAATGCGACAGACAATCTGGTTTGCAGTCTGAAACGCTTGGTTCCTCCTATTACCGTAGTAGTAGTAGTAGTTGTTGTTGTTGTTGTTGTTGTTGTTGTTGTTGTATCTTGGCTTGAAACTCAAGCTGTTATTGGGCTTGTTACTAACAAACCTCTTAGGCTCAAACTTGGCCTTTTTCCTTTTCTCCTCCTGCAGTTGTTTAAAATCATCTTCCAGAGTGATGGCAGCATCCACCAACTCTTGAAACTCCGTTGCTCTCATCATACGGAGTTGTACCTTGAACTGGGGACTTAACCCCTTCAAAAACCTCTTCTTTTTCTTGTCCTCGGTGTTGACTTCTTCAACAGCGTACGGGACAGACTTTGAGAACTCCACGACATAAGTCGGGATTGCCTTGTCCTTCCGCTCGAGATTTTCAAATTCTCGACGCTTTAGCTCCACAATACTTTCAGGGACATTGGATTCCCTGAACTTCCTTGCGAACTCCTCCCATGTGAATACCTTTCCTGCCGGGTAAACGGCTACAATGTTAACCCACCATGATGCGGCGGGTCCACACAACAGATGTGTAGCATAACGGACCTTCTCCTGGTCGTTACATCCAACGGTATTGAGCTTTCGCTCAGTATCCATAAGCCAATCTTCCGCGTCCATTGGCTCGGGCGCGTATGCGAAAGATATAGGCTTGGTGTTCCGGAAGTCCGCTAAGGTGACTCCCGATTCTCGGGTCTCTCAACTCGTTCGCTGCGGCAGCTCCTGGAAGAATTTATTCTGCTGCTCCAACGTGACACGTTGTCTCTCTTCCACCATCTCGCATGTACCGAATGAAATTCGTTGCGTCATGGGTGGTGGTGGTGGTGGAAACCGATTCTCGGCTGCTTCGTCAGCCTCCTCCTTTTGTTTTGCTTCGCGCTCCATGCGCTGCGCTTCGGTCTCCTCTCCTAACGCTCCCGACATAACCCCCTAGTTCTGCAACACAAGATGATACTCATAATTACTCCATGCGCAAGTTTTTTGAGCTCAACATTGTGCACAGAACTAGTCACGCAATGGAAATCAAGAAGCAAATCCAAATCATACAAAACATATACCATAAATTTACATACTTAAGTGGTCTTATTACAATACTCAAGTCGATGTGAGTATGCAAACTCACTTATTAAAGTATATATACAAATTTCTACAAAATATTACACTCTACAATACACGTGGTACTTGTGTATTGTAGCTTTGCTTCCCTTGGTAGTCTCTAGACGATCTTCACTCCCGATACATTCCGAGGCTTCCATCCGGTCGAACGTGTCGTTCTCCGACAAAACACTGGAACATAAGGTCTCCCGTTGGCTGGTAGTCGGAATCCGATGATGATCCTAGGGAGAAATCGGTGTTCACGAACCGATCATTCGGTGCATCATAATCCACCCATCGGGTGTACTCCCTGTACCTACACCAAAGGTATTTCCTACATTCGTATCCGACTCAACTCGTGTCGGATACCCTCCAACTTCCTCCTCATTCCACGGATAACTCCGGGTGCTGGGTCGTGGCATCTTCATTCATCTCCCCATCATAATACGTCTGTGGTACTATGAGTTCCCGTATCGGACCCCCAACGCCAACCCGTGGAGTTTTCTATCGGAGTCACGGAACGCTGATTGTTCCCGGATTCCTCTCCACCCTCATATCCCCCATAGGAACTTCCCAGATAGTTCCCAGGTGTAACAGGTGTAGCTTCACGCTCAAAAGGATCTATACTGATATAGTCACCAGCTGAGTAGGCTGGTGTGTGCACCTCATTCTCCATAGGTTCCTTCCCCTTAGTCTCCTCCTTGGGTTCAGTAAACTCCTCTAGCATTGTATCAATTGCTCCCGTCAAATGACGGTTCAACTGAAAGAGTAATGATATGAAGTTGCGGCTATTGTCCATATATTTTGCTGCTTCGGCTGGTTTGCTTTTGGCATATTTGAAATGGTTCAGCATGGGATCATCGTCCTCCTCCATATGAGGAATGTGTGTTAATTCGGAACCCATAAGCTCTTTCGTCTTATGCTCCCGAATATCGGTTATGGCTCTCATAACGGCTATATGGTAGGCTGTGTTCATAGTTCGGGCTTCCCCTGCTGGCATTACTACGCTCATTCCCAAAGATTCGGGAAGTCGTAGCCCTACCCTACATTTGGCCAATACGAGTACCATCATAGTACATGTATTTCTTTACTTGAATCGGGGATCACACCCAAACTCAAGTAACATGGCTCGTAGAATATCTCGCAAGTCCTCCTTCGTATTCACTCGGTATGGAATCCATCACCTTCACGTTTCGCCGGGACGTGAACTTGCCATGTTGGCTGTAGAAATAGAAAGATTATGAGATTAATAATAATGCATCATAATAGAGATAATAAAGAATTATCGCACTAAAAGATATGATTGTTGTATTCTCAAGTGAATATACACCATATTTTTTAGAGAATTCTTTACTAATCCTATTTGACTCAAGATAAGAGGTGTTTAATGCACTATCTACGATATTAGACCAGAAAGTCTAATACCAATGCAAGTTTTGGTAAACATTTCTTCAAGAGATTGCTTTTATTCCAAAGAGCTATGTCCGTCAGCCTTCACCGGTTTACTAGAACTTCATGGAGCTCCTTTCCGGCCGCGTTCGCAGTTCCTTATCCCGGAACGAGGAGTGACATGTCACAGTTCTTTACACTCGCAGAGGTGTGTTGCTTTACCCATAAGAGATCTTAACCTTGGTGCCAACCGGGCAATTGTTCCCGTCCACACTTCCTATGGTGTGAGGCCCGGTATAAGGTCTAGCCAATCATGTTCCTCCGCTACCTCGAACACCCACCCTTTGTTGCATACCCCGACCCTGGGTCCTCGTCGGTCCTCTTACACCAATTAAGGATGGACTCCGACCACGACAACGAGTTTGGGACTCGTTAACCAAACTCCTTCGCCGGTAGGCTGCAACCCATCATAGACCACATTACCGTGGGGAATTAGAAGGGGATCCCCACCCTCAAGTTGTTCCGCTAGCGAGCAATCGCTACGGTAAGCAACAGCTATACCGTGGGGAATTAGAAGGGGCTCCCCACCCTCAAGTTGCTCCGCAAGACACAAGTCGCTACGGTAAGCGCATCCGTTGATGAACGAGAGGTGGAAACACTTTTGACTACTCCGTCCCACTCCGGATCTTATGGTTAACACGGGTATTACGGCACAAGAATCACTGGCGACATTTGTTGTTTAATCCTAGATGGATATTAACCTTTGCAATGGAACCTCCACCATATCAACACAATCCATGGTTCCATTGCCCACCACATAGTCATATTCATAGTTATGAAAGTAGTGGTTTTGGTTTTTATGCAATAGTGATAACCATAGTACTTTGCAAGTAATTTGATAAAAGTACTCAAATGACATGAGCAAGTGATGAACTTGCCTGAACACTGCAAAGTTTTGCAGTTGGAAGGTGTGGACTGACCCTTGTCCTCTGTCTCTGAAAAATAGCATCATTGTCCGATAAGGGCAATGGTTAAAGAAGCAATTATGCATGGTTCCAGTTTTAGGGTTTGTTTTCCCCCCTTCCGATGTCGTTATTATTTCATGTAAGAAGTTATTACTAAGAATAATTTGGAGATACTATATTTAGTGTAAATACAACCTTGAAATGTTGTCAAGGTGTTTTTGAAGTCCTAATTCATTAATGGACTTATTTTTATTATTGAAAATTTTATGTGTGATTTAAATGATTATTTAAATCATCAAATGAAGACTTATTCTTAATTGTCTTCAAAAATTCTCTTTTGTATTTTATTATGATAGAGAATTTTATGCTGATCTATTTTCATATTTTTAATTATTTTTTTTAGAGCTTTTAAACATTTCTTATGTAATTTCAAAGTTTCTGTTTTAATTCATTTTGTGAAATGACTATAATGCCCCTGGGCCCACCTGTCAGGGTGGCCCAGCGGTTAGATCGAACCGACCGGCCCGGTCCGGCTCGACCAGCTCCATTCCCCTCTCTTCCTCTCACGCGCGACCAAACCCTATCCCTCTCCCGTCGCTCTGGCGATCCGTGGTCGCCGCCGCCGTCGCCGAATTAATCCGACCAACTCCGGCGGTCGCCGCCGGCGAGATCAAGTGGATCTGATCCGCCTTTCGACGGCGGACACGGTGGTCCGCGTCGATCTGACGCCGGCGTCCTTGTTCGCTCGCCCTCGTCGCCTCTCGCTCGCTCGCTGTGGGGATCCATGGCGATCTCCTCGCCGCCGATGCTCCCGGTGCCGTGGCGGTCGCTGGGGCGCTCGCGCTCGGCGACGTCGGGCCGGCGCGGCTTGGCGCTGCCGTGGTGGCCCGTGCCGCCGTGGCACGCTATGGTGCTCCGCTCCGGTATGTGCACCGCCATCCTCTTCCTTCTTCCTTCTCTACTCGCTAGTTCATCCTCCTCTCCTCGTTCTCTTCTCCCTTTCGTCTGGCTCGACCACTGGCCTCATCCCCCATGTGGAGATGTTGGTCGTGCCGATGCGCTGCTGCGGCTTGCTAGCTTGTGCGCATGCTGCTATGCTGTGTGACTGTGCTGTGGTGGTGCTGCTGCTATGCTGCTGCTGTGTAACTACTGGTCCTGGCCATGGCTTCAATGGCCATACCACTGCTTGTGATGTTGCCATGTGTAGCTCTGCTGCTATGCATTTCTTGCTTGAATCTCTCTCTGTGCCTCTGTTCTTGTTACTACTCTTGTTAGACTATCAAGTGTATTCAGTTATCTTGCCCTGGCTAGATGGTTGTGTGTAAATTCTTGTAAATTTGCAAGAACCAATGCTTTCTCTGTAGTGCTCTTAGGCTTTGCTTCACTGTAAGGCTCTGTTTAGTTTGTGCATTGGCTAATTAACTCCACATCTTGTTGGTGTGCTTCTGGTTACAATTGTAAATCATGTATTTGCTTGTCTGTGATGCAATTGTTCATGATCTGTGACTGTTTAATTCATATGATCTATGGTTGATGCTAGGCTTGGCTCTAGCATGTATTTTCATGCTCTGTCAAGCCCTGATGATCAACTGATCATCAGTTGCTTGATACTGGACTGCTATTCTGTCAACACCCGGATTTTTAAGTCCAGATGCCTATTATGCCATACATCGCAATCCCAGGAATATTGTTGTTGCGAGACATAATAGTTGAATATCATAGAGTCATCATTTATTACAACACATAATCGTCTTACAAAGGTAGATCACATGATCCAATATTACAATAGTAGTTGATCTATCGATCAACGAACATCACAAATAGCGGAAGCGAAGTAGTAGTGGCTATCTAATCCACAGGCCAACGCTTGACGTCAGGAGCGGTCCTAGTTGTCGTAGACGTCCTGTTGTCCATCTTCCTCGTACTGTTGTTCTCCTTCAAAGTCTGGCCATTTGAATAGCCAGGGACAAAGCCATGAGTACTTTAAAGTACTCGCAAACTAATACTAGTGTAAGAACTATCAATTCTAGTAAGGGGATACTAAGCTCTAGGTTTATTTGCATAAAGCCAAGTTTATTTCATAAACATTTAGTAAAGATGCTTGAATCACTAGACTAACTCAAGTGGGAACATTAGTGTCATTCCCACAACTCGGTTGTATTTTTAATTCAAATCCACCCTTCACCTTTCAAAATTTAAAACACAAGTCATATGTCACATTTTTGAAAATGGTCTGATGACGGAACAGTATGGCCTTTCCAACCGTCCTTAACCGTGGACGCGGCTATTCGAATAGGTTTACACTCTGCAGAGGTTGTACACTTGTGCCACAACTTTTGATTACATCCGTCGGGGTAACCTCGAATAATCGTAACTCGAGTACGCGGATCATCAACCATAACCTTTCACTTACATATCCTAGTATAGGCACCTCTCCCCATGAGCTTGGCCTCCCGGTGAAAACCGCAGATCAACCCGGGAACCGCACGGAGGCTTGGGCCGGACATTCACCTCTTCTTTAACGTCGTTTCGTTGTGTTGTGGAGGCAGCTTTGGGCATAACCCCGATGACGCTTGTTTAGAGGGAACCCATACTAAGACACATAAATTTCCGGTTAAGCCCTACCCATAATCGGGTATTGTGGGGGTACTTGTAAATTGGAATGGTATCGCATCCGAACCCAACCATCGGTTTCGTAAAATTCACCAAGTCATTTTCCAGATCATATTCACCTTCAAAATCTTTCAATAGAATGACTCATCATTCCAAGGTTTTCAAAGTCATTGGTTTTCACAAGTTCCCATCTCTAATAGTAAATTCTAAACTTTAGCACTAGCAACTAGTCATGAGGGGTGCTAACTAGCTTGTCTTGCTCTAGGCTAACTATGATGCTCTTGTTCTACTCCATATCTAAACCAAGTGAATCATGAATCAAAAAGGTAAACTTTGATAAACAAAATTTAGAAAAGCTTGTAAGGTAAAAACTTGGGATAGGAGCATTAAGCATAAGGTAAAAATATTGGTGCCTTGCTCTTGTAGAGCTTTGCACAAGGGAACCTTGCAAGAGTGTTAGCTTGCCTTGGTTGGTGTATGGATCAAAATGTTCCTCCTTCTTCTCCGTAGATGTTCTCGTCGTCCCCTTCGTAGCCTTCGGTACTAGCGTCTATAAACGAATACGAGGATACAATCACCACACAAAACTTACATGCTAGACTAAACACACCAAAGATTCACCAAGCCTATGCTAGCATCACATCTTAGTAGCATGGTGATCTACTTGGTTTTATTTTAAAGGAAAAATAATTTCCTCTCATTATAATTATTTATTAGTATAACTCCTTAATGCTTTGGAGGAAATAGTTTCCTCTCATTACAATATTAATTAATGTTTCTATTTATTTATTTGGAGAACTAATCTCCTTTCATTAAATATGGTTAAGATTTAATTTCCTCAAATACTAAGGTATGAGCACATGTTGACTAAGGTCAACACTTCACACTTACTATTTGAGAAACATGATTTAAATGAGGGAATACACCTCATGCAATTTAATACCAACATAGTAATGATTTAATATCATCAAATAATTCCATATGAGAGTTAATAGACCATGGTCTCTACCTCATGTAGAATTACTTGAGACAAAGGTTTAAATGAGAGGGATACCTCTCATATGATTTAATAATTAGTTGGAACAATTTAAATGCTACTATGGCAATCATTTAATTTCTTAAGTGAGCAAATATGAAATCAAGCAACAAGGGTCATCACATTACTTCATACAACTTGAGAAGATGATTTGAATGAGGTGCTACACCTCATAGATTTAAATTCTTAAATTGGGAAATAATTTAAATGGGCTAGAAATGGCCACATAGCCACTATTGGGATCTAGTCCATGATCATGCAAACAACTATGCTATATTATTGCATAATCAATTAGAGGACATCATTTGTGATTTATTAGAGTTGGAACTAACTTAAAATCATTTATAGATTATTTTTAATAATTATTTGAAGTTAGAAAAGGCCCTGCCTTGTTATTTTTGTCATTTAAATTCTAATACGAATTTGGATATGAGGCCAGTGCCATTATTTAGATAATTTTATGGGCTTTCTAAATATATAAAATTGGTCAAATTTGGTGCAGTAGATTTCGAGGTATTCAATTTTGAAGTTAGCATCAGTATTTGAATTTGAACTAATTGGATTAATTCTATTTGAATTCTTGGGCCTGGCGGGAAATGCTAACGGGCCGAAACGATTTAAATTACACAGCGCGGCCCAGCAAGCAACGGGTGCGGGTGGGCTGCGCTGACAGGGTGGGGGCCACCCGTCGGCGCCTCTTTAAACGCCGAAGCGGTATTTTCTATCTCGACCGTAGGATTAGAACGAGGATCAACGGCAGGGGAGCGTCGTCGTCACCGACGGGATTCCGACGAGGTCACGGCGGCGGTAGGGGGTCGGAGGGCTTACCAGGCCGTTGCAGGACTCTGGCAAGGTGCGCGGAGAAGCTGTCGTCGACGAGGAGGCTACTGGCGCAGTTGTGGAGCTCGGGGAGGCGTCAATCGGAGCAGAGCTTCCGCGGGCTCCGGCGGACTCGAGCTCGCAATTCGAGCAGCTCCGGCGAGCTCTGGTGAAATTGACTGTGTAGGAATGCTTAGTGAGGAGAGGGGAGCAGATGGTGTGAAGATAGCGTCCCGGAGTGGTCTCTATTTATAGTGTCGAGGTGAGCCGAGGGGTGCTGCAAGGGCGCGGCCATGGCGCGGCTCCTGTGGTGCTCCAAAGGGCAAGGCGAGGACGGGTACGTGTAGGCGTCGTCCCGGAGATGCTCAACGACTAGCTAGGGCAGAGAGGGGAGATAGGATTGCTCGATTTCTTGCAGGGAGCATCGCGGTACCCGCGGTACGTCGACGACGAGGACGACGGTGACGAGGCTCTGGGCGGTGCTCGAGCATGTCTAGGACGTAGGGTGAGTGGAGTGGCTAGTCGACGCGGCGATAGGGATGCAGGGCGAGGACGAGCACGCTGGAGTGCACGGCGTCCTGGCGCGCGCCAGAGCGCGCTCACCGCGTGCTCGGGCGTGTACCGGCGGTGGTTTTGGCATGGCTGTTCTGATCAAGGCCGTGCACGATCGATCGAGTGAGCTGTACCGTTGGTGTCCTTATGCAGTGTAGATGCTCCAGGACAAGGGCACGGGTTAAAACGAGGGCTGGAGGTGGAGATGCCAAAGTTGGCCGGCATGGTGTAGTTTTGCATAGTTTAGGGTTTTTCCTTGGCTTTAATCGACCATGCAGGTACTGGGCTAGAGGCAGGGGTGTAGAACTAGCTAATGATCACCATTGCAAAGTGGTTTAGGCTCAAATCTGCTGGACAATAGCATGTAACTCCAATTGGAATTGATGCCTGCAACCTGTTCGACGTAATGGCCGCAAGAGACTTTTCTTTGAATTTTGCAGATCTTTTTGGTGAATCTCTTTTATATAATTAGAGTGAAGTATTGGTGGTGGTGGTACTCATTTTGGAAGAGAATTGCAAAGTTTCAAATTTGAGATGATCTTCTTTTTATTCTCAGATCCCATTTTGGCATTTTAATTCTGGTCAACCTAGTCAACTATAGCCATGGTGGTCAACATGAAAAGTACTCACCTTGACATGGTCTTGGATGACATGGCTTTGGTTGACAAAGTTTAGTTTAGGATTTGAGAAATACAGGGGGGTAAAGTGATGAAGAAAATATTTTTAGCCCAAGTGACCATTATCACATGTATGAAGAATTCTTGATTTCTCTTGATTTGATTCTTGATCCAATGATGCAATTGTGTTAGTTTATCATATTGAAGTATTTTAGAAGCAAGGAAACAAGTAATTATGTCCTTGGTGAAGAATTTGCATTTCTACATAGAGTGTATGTGAGTAAAAATGGAATTATCTCACCATTTGAATTCTCTCCATTTGATTTGACTTTTCTTGACTCTAATGTGGTTCTTATTAGTTTAGAAACATTTTAAGAGCATTGAAACCAATTCAATTGGTCTTGTTCAAAGATTTGCAAATTTGGCCTTAATACATAAGAGATGATGTGTCAAATTTCATTAACCTTGTAAATTGTTGATCTTGCTTTACTTGGACATGAGTTAGGGTCAATTTAGTGTTATATTAGGCTTAGAGGTGGTTTCACACCATTTGGTCAAGGTTTAAAGTCATAGGTCAAGGTTTAGTGAATTGGCTATGTGTCACATATGACTTTATGCATATGGTGCATTTGAGATTTTTAATTTGACTTGGCTTGATTCAAAAGGTGTTGTGGATTGTTGAAATGATATATGGAGGTAATCCAACCATTCACCACAAGTCCTAGGGTCAAATTTCTCAAATTCCCCTATTTGCTATTTTACTCTCATATGCCTCTACGGCATTTTTAGTTTCTTTTTATTTTCTTTGGTTTCAACTTGGAAAAGATTTAGGAAGTATTATATAAGGTTTATGAAGCATTTCCAATCCTCTAACTAAAGTGGAAAAGTCTAGAGTAAAGATTTATAATTTTAGCCATAGGCACATATGCCTTTTTCTTATTTAATTTCCTTTTATTTTATTTTAACTAGTATGGTGATAGGAGGGGTGAGGTTTAGGGTTTAAGATCATTTCAAACTACTATAACAAGCAATCATGGCAATAGCACAAGAATTAAGCAAGATCACTATGTATCACACTTAATTTAATAAAAGTTTTTGTTGGTTCCAAAATTTGGAACTAGGGAAATTCATTTTATCTTTGTTTTAAAATTTTGGGGTGTTACAAACCCTTCCCCCTTAAACAAATCTCGTCCCGAGATTTTAAGAAAAGTTAGGTTCCTAAGAGAGATTGAGCATGTTATTAACAGGAAGACATACTTGGCATGGTCTCGTGGTGCTTCCCGAGCTTCGATGGCATTCAAGCGGTAGTAACGACCGTTGCGGTTGTTTGGGTAGTTTGGGGCAAACTTCCTTCCAGCTTGTGGCACGATGCTGTCATGCTGGGCGATTGCAGCGGTATTGAAGGCAGATCCTAGCAAGCTTCTTGGGGCATTCATTGGAGTAATGACCCACAATTCCACATTCATAGCAGGTTACCGTTGACTTGTCCTTTTGGGTAATGGGTACAGCGTTGCTTCCAGTCCTTGGGGCATTGTTGGCGGCTTTTATCGGGCACTTTCTAGAGTAATGACCCGTAACACCACATTCATAGCAAGTCACAGTGGACTTGCCTCTGGGGGCATGGTTGGGTATTGGGATGAGCTGCTCCAGTGATGCTATTCTGACGCGGAGACGAGCAATGAGGTAGTCCTTCTTGGCGTGTTGATGACGAAGTGCCTTGCGCTCCATGGCAAGGATGTTGATGGTGTCAGTCATCTTGGCGTGCTCAAGGTGCATCTGGTTGGCTTGGGCACGGGGGTTGTTGCGGGTAGGAGGGGCCATCTCGAACAATGAGGTGGATCATAAGATAAGCGAGGAATTTCTATGGTTTGTTTGAGATAAACTTGAAAAGTTTCAAAACTTGAGTAGTGTTGAGGGGTACAACCAACAACACTTTTTCATTCATACCAAGCATCATACATTACAAAGCTAACACACCGTTGGTTTTAAGAACCATTCACCGCTCTACGATACAAGGGGATCCTGATACATACCCACACCTACACATGTGAACTAGTGCAACTACTCATCCTCATCATCCACATCGATCGGGATGATTCCATCCTCTCCGGCCTCCGTAAACTCATAGTCCTCCTCTTCAGTGAACTCATCCTCCTCGAAGTCCTCGTCATTACTCAGGAAGGCTTCTCCTCCCTGAATGTCTTCACCGTCTTCATCCATCCCATTCAGCTGATCTTCTTGAGCCTTGACAGTGGCCTCCAAGGATACTATCCGGGCGCGAAGGTGGTCGATGGTAACGGCATTCTTGGCACGCTGCGCACGGAGTGACTTGCGGTCCTTGGCGAGCAGCTTGATAGCATCGGCATGATGAGCCAATGCCATGTGGGTCCGGTTGGCGTAGGCACGCGAGTTGTCCAGCTCCTTCTGGGTGTGGAACGAAGCATGAAGTCCAGGTGATCCACATGGTGCCTCAGCTCGTGGTGGAGCGGCAGGTCCATGGGTTCTCCATCGGAGTCACGCCTTGCGAGATGCGCAAAGCGCTCTCCCTGGATGGCGGCCTCATTCTGCCCGCATAGACGGGCAAGTGCTTCCTGAAGAGCACGTGTCAGTCCGTCCAGCCAGTTGCCTTCCCTCAAAGAGAAGAGGATCCTCTCAGAAGTAGGAGGCTCCATCTTGCCTCTCAGATCAGCAGTGATCACCCACCGAAGCTCCCCACCGTGCTGGTCGTTGACCTCAACTCCGTGGAACTCGGGGTGGGGGCGTCCAAGAAAGTTCGACAGGGCATCAAGGTCCCTCTCGAAGCTCAAGTCTCCGCCATTCCCAAGCTGGTAAAACTTGACGTTGGTTGGCTCCATCTGAAAGGGAGTTAGATGAGTAAGTTTAGAGAGTGAACAAGTGTGTCAAAATTTTATGTAGGTTTATAAAGAAGAGCATGACTTCTTATTTTTAACAAGATCTCAAAGATACGAAAGTGACTAAGTTTTTCCAAAAATATTCACTTCATTTGTTTTTGAACTTAGGTTTTTCGAACGTCCATTCTAACTAGGGTCTCCTAAGGTCAAACAATGGCTCGATACCAACTTGTCAACACCCGGATTTTTAAGTCCAGTATGCCTATTATGCCATACATCGCAATCCCAGGAATATTGTTGTTGCGAGACATAATAGTTGAATATCATAGAGTCATCATTTATTACAACACATAATCGTCTTACAAAGGTAGATCACATGATCCAATATTACAATAGTAGTTGATCTATCGATCAACGAACATCACAAATAGCGGAAGCGAAGTAGTAGTGGCTATCTAATCCACAGGCCAACGCTTGACGTCGGGAGCGGTCCTAGTTGTCGTAGACGTCCCGTTGTCCATCTTCCTCGTACTCGTTGTTCTCCTTCAAAGTCCGGCCATTTGAATAGCCAGGGACAAAGCCATGAGTACTTTAAAGTACTCGCAAACTAATACTAGTGTAAGAACTATCAATTCTAGTAAGGGGATACTAAGCTCTAGGTTTATTTGCATAAAGCCAAGTTTATTTCATAAACATTTAGTAAAGATGCTTGAATCACTAGACTAACTCAAGTGGGAATATTAGTGTCATTCCCACAACTCGGTTGTATTTTTAATTCAAATCCACCCTTCACCTTTCAAAATTTAAAACACAAGTCATATGTCACATTTTTGAAAATGGTCTGATGACGGAACAAGTATGGCCTTTCCAACCGTCCTTAACCGTGGACGCGGCTATTCGAATAGGTTTACACTCTGCAGAGGTTGTACACTTGTGCCACAACTTTTGATTACATCCGTCGGGGTAACCCTGAATAATCGTAACTCGAGTACGCGGATCATCAACCATAACCTTTCACTTACATATCCTAGTATAGGCACCTCTCCCCATGAGCTTGGCCTCCCGGTGAAAACCGCAGTCAACCCGGGAACCGCACGAGGCTTGGGCCGGACATTCACCTCTTCTTTAACGTCGTTTCGTTGTGTTGTGGAGGCAGCTTTGGGCATAACCCCGATGACGCTTGTTTAGAGGGAACCCATACTAAGACACATAAATTTCCAGCTAAGCCCTACCCATAATCGTGTATTGTGGGGGTACTTGTAAATTGGAATGGTATCGCATCCGAACCCAACCATCAGTTTTCGTAAAATTCACCAAGTCATTTTCCAGTCATATTCACCTTCAAAATCTTTCAATAGAATGACTCATCATTCCAAGGTTTTCAAAGTCATTGGTTTTCACAAGTTCCCATCTCTAATAGTAAATTCTAAACTTTAGCACTAGCAACTAGTCATGAGGGGTGCTAACTAGCTTGTCTTGCTCTAGGCTAACTATGATGCTCTTGTTCTACTCCATATCTAAACCAAGTGAATCATGAATCAAAAAGGTAAACTTTGATAAACAAAATTTAGAAAAGCTTGTAAGGTAAAAACTTGGGATAGGAGCATTAAGCATAAGGTAAAAATATTGGTGCCTTGCTCTTGTAGAGCTTTGCACAAGGGAACCTTGCAAGAGTGTTAGCTTGCCTTGGTTGGTGTATGGATCAAAATGTTCCTCCTTCTTCTCCGTAGATGTTCTCGTCGTCCCCTTCGTAGCCTTCGGTACTAGCGTCTATAAACGAATACGAGGATACAATCACCACACAAAACTTACATGCTAGACTAAACACACCAAAGATTCACCAAGCCTATGCTAGCATCACATCTTAGTAGCATGGTGATCTACTTGGTTTTATTTTAAAGGAAAAATAATTTCCTCTCATTATAATTATTTATTAGTATAACTCCTTAATGCTTTGGAGGAAATAGTTTCCTCTCATTACAATATTAATTAATGTTTCTATTTATTTATTTGGAGAACTAATCTCCTTTCATTAAATATGGTTAAGATTTAATTTCCTCAAATACTAAGGTATGAGCACATGTTGACTAAGGTCAACACTTCACACTTACTATTTGAGAAACATGATTTAAATGAGGGAATACACCTCATGCAATTTAATACCAACATAGTAATGATTTAATATCATCAAATAATTCCATATGAGAGTTAATAGACCATGGTCTCTACCTCATGTAGAATTACTTGAGACAAAGGTTTAAATGAGAGGGATACCTCTCATATGATTTAATAATTAGTTGGAACAATTTAAATGCTACTATGGCAATCATTTAATTTCTTAAGTGAGCAAATATGAGATCAAGCAACAAGGGTCATCACATTACTTCATACAACTTGAGAAGATGATTTAAATGAGGTGCTACACCTCATAGATTTAAATTCTTAAATTGGGAAATAATTTAAATGGGCTAGAAATGGCCACATAGCCACTATTGGGATCTAGTCCATGATCATGCAAACAACTATGCTATATTATTGCATAATCAATTAGAGGACATCATTTGTGATTTATTAGAGTTGGAACTAACTTAAAATCATTTATAGATTATTTTTAATAATTATTTGAAGTTAGAAAAGGCCCTGCCTTGTTATTTTTGTCATTTAAATTCTAATACGAATTTGGATATGAGGCCAGTGCCATTATTTAGATAATTTTATGGGCTTTCTAAATATATAAAATTGGTCAAATTTGGTGCAGTAGATTTCGAGGTATTCAATTTTGAAGTTAGCATCAGTATTTGAATTTGAACTAATTGGATTAATTCTATTTGAATTCTTGGGCCCGGCGGGAAATGCTAACGGGCCGAAACGATTTAAATTACACGAGCGCGGCCCGAGCAAGCAACGGGTGCGGGTGGGCTGCGCCGACAGGGTGGGGGCCACCTGTCGGCGCCTCTTTAAACGCCGAAGCGGTATTTTCTATCTCGACCGTAGGATTAGAACGAGGATCAACGGCAGGTGAGCGTCGTCGTCACCGACGGGATTCCGACGAGGTCACGGCGGCGGTAGGGGGTCGGAGGGCTTACCAGGCCGTTGCAGGACTCTGGCAAGGTGCGCGGAGAAGCTGTCGTCGACGAGGAGGCTACTGGCGCAGTTGTGGAGCTCGGGGAGGCGTCAATCGAGGCAGAGCTTCTGCGGGCTCCGGCGGACTCGAGCTCGCAATTCGAGCAGCTCCGGCGAGCTCGGGTGAAATTGACCGTGTAGGAATGCTTAGTGAGGAGAGGGGAGCAGATGGTGTGAAGATAGCGTCCCGGAGTGGTCTCTATTTATAGTGTCGAGGTGAGCCGAGGGGTGCTCGCAAGGGCGCGGCCATGGCGCGGCTCTCGTGGTGCTCCAAAGGGCAAGGCGAGGACGGGTACGTGTAGGCGTCGTCCTGGAGATGCTCAACGACTAGCTAGGGCGAGAGGGGGAGATAGGATTGCTCGATTTCTTGCAGGGAGCATCTCGGCACCCGCGGTACTTCGGCGAGGAGGACGACGGTGACGAGGCTCGGGCGGTGCTTGAGCGTGTCTAGCGCGTAGGGTGAGTGGAGTGGCTAGTCGACGCGGCCATAGGGATGCAGGGCGAGGACGA
Source organism: Lolium rigidum (assembly GCF_022539505.1). Lineage (NCBI taxonomy): Eukaryota > Viridiplantae > Streptophyta > Magnoliopsida > Poales > Poaceae > Lolium > Lolium rigidum. Next base: position 35,692,861 of record NC_061508.1, on the reverse strand, counting down.
GCACGCTCGAGTGCACGGCGTCTCGGCGCACGCCGGAGCGCGCTCACCGCGTGCCCGGGCGTGTACCGGCGGGGTTTTGGCATGGCTGTTCGATCAAGTCCGTGCACGATCGATCGAGTGAGCGGTACCTTTGGTGTCCTTATGCATTGCGGATGCTCCAGGACAAGGGCACGGGTTAAAATGTCGGGCTGGTGTTGGAGATGCCAAAGTGGCCGGCATGGTGGAGTTGTGCATAGTTTAGGGTTTTTCCTTGGCTTTAATCGACCATGCAAGTACTGGGCTAGAGGCAGGGGGTGTAGAACTAGCTAATGATCACCATTGCAAAGTGGTTTAGGCTCAAATCTGCTGGACAATAGCATGTAACTCTAATTGGAATTGATGCCTGCAACCTTGTTCGACGGAATGGCCGCAAGAGACTTTTCTTTGAATTTTGCAGATCTTTTTGGTGAATCTCTTTTATATAATTAGAGTGAAGTATTGGTGGTGGTGGTACTCATTTTGGAAGAGAATTGCAAAGTTTCAAATTTGAGATGATCTTCTTTTTATTCTCAGATCCCATTTTGGCATTTTAATTCTGGTCAACCTAGTCAACTATAGCCATGGTGGTCAACATGAAAAGTACTCACCTTGACATGGTCTTGGATGACATGGCTTTGGTTGACAAAGTTTAGTTTAGGATTTGAGAAATACAGGGGGGTAAAGTGATGAAGAAAATATTTTTAGCCCAAGTGACCATTATCACATGTATGAAGAATTCTTGATTTCTCTTGATTTGATTCTTGATCCAATGATGCAATTGTGTTAGTTTATCATATTGAAGTATTTTAGAAGCAAGGAAACAAGTAATTATGTCCTTGGTGAAGAATTTGCATTTCTACATAGAGTGTATGTGAGTAAAAATGGAATTATCTCACCATTTGAATTCTCTCCATTTGATTTGACTTTTCTTGACTCTAATGTGGTTCTTATTAGTTTAGAAACATTTTAAGAGCATTGAAACCAATTCAATTGGTCTTGTTCAAAGATTTGCAAATTTGGCCTTAATACATAAGAGATGATGTGTCAAATTTCATTAACCTTGTAAATTGTTGATCTTGCTTTACTTGGACATGAGTTAGGGTCAATTTAGTGTTATATTAGGCTTAGAGGTGGTTTCACACCATTTGGTCAAGGTTTAAAGTCATAGGTCAAGGTTTAGTGAATTGGCTATGTGTCACATATGACTTTATGCATATGGTGCATTTGAGATTTTTAATTTGACTTGGCTTGATTCAAAAGGTGTTGTGGATTGTTGAAATGATATATGGAGGTAATCCAACCATTCACCACAAGTCCTAGGGTCAAATTTCTCAAATTCCCCTATTTGCTATTTTACTCTCATATGCCTCTACGGCATTTTTAGTTTCTTTTTATTTTCTTTGGTTTCAACTTGGAAAAGATTTAGGAAGTATTATATAAGGTTTATGAAGCATTTCCAATCCTCTAACTAAAGTGGAAAAGTCTAGAGTAAAGATTTATAATTTTAGCCATAGGCACATATGCCTTTTTCTTATTTAATTTCCTTTTATTTTATTTTAACTAGTATGGTGATAGGAGGGGTGAGGTTTAGGGTTTAAGATCATTTCAAACTACTATAACAAGCAATCATGGCAATAGCACAAGAATTAAGCAAGATCACTATGTATCACACTTAATTTAATAAAAGTTTTTGTTGGTTCCAAAATTTGGAACTAGGGAAATTCATTTTATCTTTGTTTTAAAATTTTGGGGTGTTACATATTCCAACCTCACTGAGGCTTTTCCTAGTGTCTGTGTGGCACAGATCAGTGCAAGTGCTTGCTCAAGCATCAGCTGATGCTTGCAGTGATCCTCTGGATCATGTGCATGGTTCTGGTGACTTGGTTACTTGTATAATTCATTTATCTGTATTACCTTGCTTTGTTTGATGGATAAATGAGATGAACTGCTTGCAGTGATGATTCTTGTAATAGACTTGATTGAGCTAGAGGGATGCCAACAGTGGTTGGGGACCCTAGCTCATCTTTGAACCCATATCTGGGTGATGATATTTGTGCTTGGCTTGGTGGTTTGGCTGTTTTAGTGGTTGAGGTGACCCCGGCAATATTCATATGCTGCCCTAGGGTAGCTCCCTCTTGTTGATTTGTCTGTGGCTCACTAACTCGCTTTCGGGTGATCCATTTATTGGATTGCCAGTAGCCTTTGATGTTGAAATCAAATAGACAAGGATTTGTCTATGTCTGATGGCCAATTAGCTATAGGTGCTAAGTGTGTGCAACTAGGCTGACTTGTGCTTTCATCTTTTGCTGGATTTCGCAGCTTATGCAATTATTGTTATATCTCGTTGTTCCCTTTTGATGATTGACCAGTGGCCTTTCTGCTCTTGCTTGCACCATATGGTTTAATAACCAGATGATGACACAATCTTGGGTATCACACCTTGTTGATCATGTGTGCTTGATGCATATGCTTATATATGAACAAAACCATCTGGTTTGTCCATGATGCTTGGTATACCTCACTCCAGCTCCTAGAAATAGTGTGTTGGTGTAGAGGTTTTGCTTCTGATGGTTTGCTTGACTTGCCCTGCTCCTCCTTGTGGCTTGTGATTCTTGGTTTGGTTCAGTGGTGAGTTTGGACAGGTTGAACAAAGACCGGCTGTTCTTCTTGTTCTAGCTGTTCTTGGTGTTCTTGGTGACTTACCCCGTTGCTTGTCGATGGATGAAGCAAATAGCTAGGGTTTTGGTCTGTGAAAAGCTTATATATGGCTGGCCTTTGCTTCCCTGCTCGACAGCTTAGCCTGGCATGTGTTGGTGACTCCCCCTGTGTGAGTGTGCTGGTGAGCATGCACACATGCAGTGTGAGCTGCCTGTGTGTGTGTGTGTGTGTGTTCCTGATACTTTGCACTTGGCTGTGAGAGGATCAGCTCGGCAGCTTTGGTCATATCCTCTCAACTTTCATTTTATTTCTAACCTGCCAAGTGGCTATGCCACTTGGCATAACTTGTGTTTGTTGTGTTTATGTGCAGGTTCAAAATGATGATCAAATGGACAAGATGATCTTCAAGCTCAAGATTAGATGATATTCACATTGTAGTATTTAGGATAGATTCATACTTGTACTTTTCTTTTATCTTCTTTTTCTATTTATCCCAATTTGTGTAATGTGTTGTAATAATTCCTTTATTTCAATTCTGAATATTGTAATTGACAATGTATAATGTGTGATTATCAATAAAGCTCAAAGTTTTCTCTAATGAGCTTTACTTTATTTTAATTGTTCATATTGTTTATTATTTATAATTTACTTAATGAATTTCCTCACAATTGAATTTATGAGATATTTATTTGATGTTTGAATTTGAAATTCAAATTCAACTTAGGTTTGAATTCAATCATGCAACTTAAGTTATGATGCAAACTCTCCCTCTCTTCTCAAAACCCTAGTTTAGTTAGATAAGAGCAAGTTTGTCGCACTCTCGAAACCCTAACCCTGTAAGGTGTCGAGAGAGAAACTTGTCCCCCTTCGATGCAGTTTTTGTTTAAAAGCGCGAAATTTCCCCGTAAATTACAATGCAATGCACATCCCTTTCTAAAATCTACCCCTCGATCGTCTCTAAACCTGGGACATTACAGTGTGTCATGTGAATAACACTGAATCTAATTAACTTCCAGGTGCAAAACGTCTCTCCCAACATGGGTGGTGGACCTCAGCCACCTGGCCAGTCATCGACGCGGGCATGTTTATGCTGTCACACGTCTCGCTCTCTCTCCCAAGTTTATAAGGAGGCAGCTGAAGTGTGCTTTGTTTGATGTGTTGCAACTACCATGACAATATGTGGTGTGGGTGAGAACCAACCTGAGGTTGGGTGGTTAGGAGGGTGGTTGTACCCCCAGCCCACCAGAGTTCAAACCACAGGTTTGACATCTGTGTGTCTCATAAAGGCGGAATATTCATTCAGTGGGAGGCGACGTTCCCGTCGACAGCGAGGCGCCTGTGGTGACTTCGTCAATTTCAAGATCCAATCCGCCGGCTCAGTCTTTCGAAGGTGCTCATAGGGGTAGGGTGTGCGTGTGTGCGTTCATAGGGGTGAGTGTATGCGCGTGTATGTGAGCGTCTGCGTTTGTACTGTGATTCTCAAAAAAAAAAAAAATGTGGTGTGGGTACATGGTCATTGACGCAGCTGTACATACTTAGATGTACACTCTAGTGATGCAGTTTATCTCCATGACTCCAATATAATATCTCGGTGCAGTATTAAAATTCTAACGGGAAAAAGATATATATATATATATCTCTCTTCCATGAATGTAGTTAGATTCATGTAGTAAGTTATGTAAATGTGTAAAAGAGTTAAAATAGGGCAAATATAAAACTGATCACGGGTGCATATGCATCCGATATGTACAAAACATATCTTAAAAAGTTAAAAAATAGTTTAAAAACTTTTTAAAACAACCATTTTTTGTTGTTCCCTGTGTAAAAAACAAAAAGCAATATCTCGAAAAATAAATTATTTTAGCACCAAAATTTATCTTTTTTACACAGACAAAATATGTCAAATTTGGTTAAAACAACTTTATGAGCATGTAACATGTCAAGGTATAAACAAGACATTTTTTAGTCAATTTTTGACATTTTAAAACATGTTCAAAATGCATTTCAAATAAATGAATATGCACCACCCAGGCGTAGAAACATCATGTCTTTAGAATAGCTAATTTGCCACTAGTTGCATGAAAACGTTATTGTGTGTGTTGGCTGGCCCTGTGCAGATTGTGGTTGCACGACACCATCCATTAGAGCATCTCTAACCACCTAACTGAAACGGTGTCCAGTATACATGCCGTACAAACCTAATAGGGGCACCGATGTAGGTTGACGTTTTTAGGGGACGTCTCTGTCTAGCGGTGTCCTCCAACTTGCCAATCCGACTAAGTTTTTAATATTTAAAGTTTTAATCATGAACCTAAATAATCCAGTGAAGTTTAAATCTATTAGATAAATAGTTTTACTCATAAGTAAATAGTTTTACAACAAGTATAAATTGAAATAAATAAATAATTTATACAATTCAAATAAAATCAACTAGCATCGCCTTTGAGTATCCACATATGCTGAACAAGACTATTTCGCAGCCCATGAGTGCTTGTGTCATGGATTATCGCATGCATGACGAGAAAACCAGAAAAATCGGCAGACACCCGATGATCAAGCTCGGCAAGACGATACCTGTTATCATACGGATGATCATCCATGGATGGATTCCTTCTCTTACTCTTGATGATTATGTTGGCAATATCATCCAAGCATTCATCACCTCCCATATCTCCTCTTGAGACCAAGTAAGAGCATGATATGTGATAAGGCAAATCAAGCTTATAGCACACCAAACTTGGTGAGGGTGTTGCTTCAGTTGAGAACTCCTCTAGGTATGTGCAAAAATATTTATGCACTATTCAAGGATTTGCCAAGGAAATGGACACTTTTGATAGGAATGGAAAAGCTCCAGCCGGCCTTTACGCTACAAGAAGTGATCTGTCTATCATCGAAGAAAATGCTGCAACGGAGTGTTGGAAGAAAGCTAGCTCTAGCCGGCCTTTACGCTACAAGAAGTGACTTAGTTTGGGTTAAAAGCAATGTTGATGCAAGTTTTCAGTTAGAAGAGAAGAGAGGATCATGGGGAGCTGTACTTTGAGACCACAATGGTGCATTCGTGTGCTCTGCCTGGAATGTCATACCTCAGTACCAATCTGTTGCTATATGGGAGAAGCCATCGGTTGTTTGCCTGGTTTCGATCCGGCGCTGAAGAATATATTCAAACCAAAACATCGTGGTTGAAACTGATTGTATGGCCATTTATGGAGGCTTTCAGAGAAGAAAGCTTAGATAGTTCTGAAGCGTGCATGAGCGGAAGAGTTTCAACTGAAGAAGCCATTGACCGTGAGATTGTCCTAGATTGCTAGAAATTGCAGTGGAGAAGAATTTGTGTGTGGGGATGTGTTACAATAATGTCTGATTTTTCCCGTAAAGCGATATAATTAACCTAGTACCGTTCATAATGTCCAATATGTGCACATGCGATGTATGGAGACGGATCATCCTACAATCACGTACGATGCAGAGAGGAGCACCTCCAAAATAATCTTTATCTTTTGCCGGTCAAACCAGGTCGGCAGGTTTTCGCGATCGACACACCGCTTACCTTTCAGTCGTCCTTGCTAAGAGCATGTACAATGGTAGAGAAGATATGCCTTCCCTTACCTCGCCACATCAGAGAAGGCGTTAGATATAAGTCATACAACCCATTATCTCTTACATCCATCTCTAGCAATTAATATGAATAATTAAATTTTAGTAGGAAATTTGTTGCCAATGGAAGACATATGTGATACAATGAAGAAAATAGTCTTTCCTTATTTCCTAAGAGATGATCCCTTAGCTAAGGGAAGATAACCTTCTCTCTCTTCATTCTCTCTCCTCCAACTAAGCAAAAATCTGATGTGGCATCTCTAAGGGAAGGCTGACATCACCCTATTGTACATGCCCTAATTTCGCGTGCGTACGTACCGTCGCGGAGATAATCATTGCAGCAGAGTGCCCTAATTAAACACCTAATCAGTCGATCCACGGAACAGATGGATGTGGTTTCCCGGCGAAAGGTCGACATGTATGCAGGGCAATCCACCCATCGATGATTGCACCCGTCGAATGATGGTCGTACGCTTTGGCCGGGCGAAGCCCGTTTTCCTAGGACGGCCGAACTGCCGACCGATCCACGTGACAGGGTCGTGATACTGGCCCTTTAGTTTTAGGGTACCGTGCTCTACAGACTTACAGGGGGACGCACGAGGTGGCCGGTGCGATGTCGGCAGCGGAACAATGATGTGGAGGTTCTATCAGATGAATACGAGGATTGGGGGATTTGGCCCCCCCAGACCTACAGGCAGAGAGGAAGAGGCTACCGCGGCGCATAAACCGGACGATAGCCAAGTATTTTGGCTCCGAGACAGCAAAATTTCAAGGACGCGGGCCTGGGAATTAGCTTAATTTCCGGTTAATCTGGTTTCATGTGTAATTGAGGCAAAAGATATGCAATTGTATATGCATGTAAATACTTTCTGATATATTGAAATAGGCGGTGATGATGAACCATACGGACGATGAGCCTCATTTTACTCCGTCGTTAGCCTTCTAAGGGCATGTAGTGGTAGTTATGAGTGATTTTGGTGATGTAGAGGAAAGAGAATGAGGAGAGAGAGTGAGGTTGTGTGTAAAGTTATAGATAGTTTACAGACGGCTTACAAACAATATTTATGTTGTTGTATGAAGGATGTCTATAACTTATACTCACAGCTAAAAATAGATAGCTTACAGACAGACCACTGTAGACACTGTCTATACTACTGTCTGTATATGATATGAAGTGCTATTACAGACACCATCTGTCTAAACCATTGTACATACCCTAATAGAATTTCAATCAAAATATAATAAGCTGTGCGCGCAGCGCATTGGCACCTTGTTGTTGCCTTCCTCTCAGCCAACGCAAGGCATAGCCTCAGCAGGAACGCCCCACCACTGCCGGCCTTGCAGGAAGCGAGGACAACTCGAAGGAGTGGCAGGAGGCATGGCATATGGAGGAGGGACGTGAGGTTCAGGAGAGCTGAGGCGAGCTCCTCGGCAACGGTTGTCCACGAGCGGGTCGACGACACTGGATCCGGATGAGTTCGACTAGCCATGGTTGGCCGGCCGGGAAGGTATCGGCAAAAGGCTCTTATGGCAGCGGGACGTTACAGGCGGACTAGTGAGGTCAAGATCGTGTGAGTGGGTTTGCGTTTTATTCTCTTAACAAACGGCACACAACGAGCTGTAACAAATGGGTTAGTGCCAATGGTCGAGAATAGCCGCACCACATCACGCGTGGTTTGTCGCCAAATTTTTTTTTTTTTGAATAAATTCATTCATTAGAGTGTTCCTCAATAGCATAACCAATAAATGTAGGGCAACGAAATTAAAAGGTTTATTGAAGCTGCATGTGGGCGAACACGTAAAAATACAGTTTTTATTAACTTCAAAGTGGCATCAAGACGGTACAAGCAAGAGAGTTGCATTCAGTCTCTACTACTATTACAGAACGGGCATTTCAAACCATACATGGAATATGGAAGACAATTTTCGTTTGCATTTCAAACTAGAAAGTTTTTGGGTTAATTGGATCTATAATACTCCAATTTTCACCATTTGGAGATTTGGCGCCATTACAAAAACAAGACTTGGAGATATGCCACTCCAACTTTGTGATACCTCTGTCAATGCCATTTTCTTCAATACCAAGATGTATAATGTCTATTTACGGACGGAGATACCTTTGTACGAAAAGTTTTAACTCACGGTCAATCCCCCCCCCCCCCCCCTCTATCAACCAACGTTCCAGGCGATGAACCCTAAAGCTTGGGGGCGGCTGGAGAGAGGCAAGCAACGCCGGTGGCTAGAGGAGGCGAACGAAGCCTGTGGCTGCGGGGAGGCGATTCCCGAAGGTGCTGGCTTAGGGCGACGGAGCTGGAGCTGCGCCCAGACAGAGCCGTCGAGGGCGGCACCACTCAGTCGATGCTGCTGCAGCTTGACTTGTGCGCCGTTGCTGAAGGATGAAGCCGATCCCAGAGTGCTTGTACGAGCTAGTCCCCACCATCTCTCTCCCAGTCTGTCATAGTACATTCTATAATTTTGTTTTCGCCGTGAATTTTTGGTCTCGAATTGATGAATATACTTAGCTTAGACATATTAGTGTTTTTGATTTTATGTATTTTTTTCAGATTTTCCTAACAAGTTGAAATTTTTGGCAGAAATTTGACAAATTTTTAGATAGAACTTAAAACGTCGGTTTAAGTCCAAATCTTCCCAGAAATTGCTCAATACTTGCATAGTAGACTCATATTAGTGTTTGTGATTTTCTGCAATGTTTTCAATTATGTCTGAGAAGTTGAAATTTTGGCCATTTTTTTGAACTTTTAGGCATCCGGAAGAGCCAAATATACTGCCAAAAGTTTAAAACTGGGGTATTATAGTAAATACTATCGTATATACTGAAATATATGTATTTTTAACCTTTATTCTATTTGAGTGTACAAAAGGGCATAGATCCAAGTATATGAGAAAGTTGGAATAGCATATCTCCAGGACTTGTTTTTGTAATGGCATATCTCCAAGTGGTGAAAAACATAGATCCAATTAACCCGAAGTTTTGGGTCCGCGCAGGCATTTTTTTCCCGTTCGACATCCCGCAGAAAATGCTGACCAGTTGATTGCGGTACTCAAAGCAGAGTGTCTCTCCACACATGCCCTAGCAGTAGCATCAGCAGAAGAGCAGATTAGCTAGTTAGGATTAGGAGTGAAGAATACCGAATCTAAGGTACTCGCAGATGCAAAGTGCCTCTGGCCCTCTGCTCTGCCCTCATGGGTGATGGACCTCAGCCGCTAATCCCATATTAGACATGCGCGCATGTCAATGCCGTCACGTTTCAGAGCAGCTAGTTACGGCCTACTTTGCCGCACACAACTTGTTAGACCGTGAACAACGACCTCAGGTGGTACACTACTCTCTGATGCGTCCCAATCCTAGTCCCACCGCGTGCAACCCAAGATAAGTGTTGTCAAGCTTGAACAGTATTTGAAAAATGAGCAACATACTGTCGGAACGAAACTAAGCTAGGCCTCTCTCTCCCTCAAGTTTATAAGGGGGGCAGCTGAAGGGTGATTGCTTTGATGTCTTGCAACTACCATGGCAGTATGTGGGCACGTGATCATTTTGTGTCGTACTACACGTATCTGAACCTTTCCCCTATGGCCTGCACTCTGTAAAGTTGATTAGATCAGAGCTAGCTAGATGCAAGCTTCCTCGTTTGATCGGGGTAGGAGTACTATGAATAAACAACTACGAGATCATTTGCTTATTTGATGTTGGAATTGTTGAGGGGAATCATGGTACCATGGATTACGTAAGAGTATTGCCAGGGATCCACTCATCCATCCTAGGTGCAGAGTCACCGGACAAAAGATTATGAGCATGGCATGACTCGGCTTAGAGCATCTCCGCTCGTCTCCCCGCCGAGGCCCCCGAGCGACGTTTTTTCCATCCAGACGGCGTAAATCCTTCCAGTCGCGCCCCCGGTTCCTCGTTTTCGTCCGGATTTGGCCCTTCATCCATCCGGCGAGCCCACGCCATCCCCGGTCCCCCGGGGCGCGCTCGGGGACTCCGGACGAAAGATTTTGGCGCGAAACATCGTGTGGACCCGCGTAGTCGGCGACAGGAAAACCAAACCCTGTCGATTTTCCCTCCAATTTGCTTGCATATCCCCATTCCCTCCAATTTGCTTGCATATCCCCATTCTCTCCCGCCGAATTTGTCCATTCTCCTCGTCTTCCAGTTCCAGTTCCCGGCGGCGTCTTCTCGTCCACCACCGCTCTCCTCCTCGTCTTCTTGTTGTGGGTATACTTCATGGGTGTACCATCGACAGTCCCTAGATCCGGCAAGCCCGGGTGGCCCACAGATGGTGATGAGGCATGTGGCCCATCGGGCGGCCCAGTTGCTGTTGATCATGAAGGAAGAAGTCCAGCCCAGGATCGGTAAGCCGGATCCGTACCAACATTAGGAGTAACCCGGATCTGTGGAGGCCCATGAGGAACCCGGATCCAGTACGACGTATATGGATGGCGGATCCGTGACGTGCACGGCAAGATATTGTACCGTAGTTAGGCTATCTGTAATCCGGCTAGTACTCTCCGTGTAAACCCTAGATCCGTGCGCCTTTATAAGCCGGATCCCGGGAGCCCTAGAGGCACAACCACAACTCATTGTAACAACGCGAAAGCGCCCAGATAATTCCAGACAAGCAGCAGTAGGCCCTGTCATCGTGTAGGTGTTCCGAAGCTGGGTAACTCGCGTACCACCGTCCCGTGTGCACTCCGCCCTATGGCCCCTACTTCTTCTCCCCCTCGTGAGGATCCCTCCTCCGAGGTACCGTCGATTAGGCAACGGCAGCTTGGCGCCCACCGTGGGGCCTGCGGCGTCTGGAGGCCGGAACCGGGAGGGTTCCGCCATGGGAAGCTACGACGACACCATCGCTATGGGGCGTGTCCTTTACGCCGGAAATCTGCCGATCGTCCCTCCGGATGAGTGTTGGATTCCGGCTAAAACCGACCCCGTCAAGCTCTCCATCGTCCCAGTTGGCGGCATACACATCTTCATTGGGGAAACCGTCGATTCCGACGGAAACCCACTGGTAAGTAGCGCTGACGCGACCGCCGCTGAGCAGGACGCAGTCGCGAAGATCCGATCTGAGACGCAGGAACTTCCTAGCGAAGATTCCGCCTTAGATCCGAAAAATCAAAACCCACCCAATCCGCCCATGAGCAGGAAGTAACGGTGGAAGACCAATGCGGATCCGCCTGGGTCTCCCAGGTGTTAGAGAAGCAAAGGTGTCACTTCGTACACTTCTTGGCCCATACCGCCGGAACCGCCCCTCATGAAGCCGGAGCTGGTCCCGAGCAGTGTCGAGGCCCCGGAAAACAACGCTGCTCCGGATCAGCAAGAGGCTGTCGGAGAAAGCGAAACTCCGGCTGAAGAGTCGATTTTGGGAAATCTAAGCCCAATCTCCGGAGACACCCAGTCCATGGACACTGCAGAGTTTGATCGCAAGGTGACGGAACTCGGATACGGTGAACAGCCTGAAGTCGATTCCGTCCAGCCAAAGCAGGTACTTGCAACTGTAGCGGCGCTCGGAGAAAACGGATCAGAAGAGGCAGGCGCTCAATCCGACCCCCAGCCATCCCACCACGGATCTCCGATGTCACGGGAGCGGCCCCGTAGGGATTCTTCCTCGGAGAGCCTCCTGTCGCCTGAAGAGATAGTCGCACAAGCTCGCATGGATTTGGTCGCAAAGTCAGACGTCCTCAACAAGCCAATAACCCCTGGCGACGCCGCAGATCCGGAGGCTTTAGAGGCCACTAGAAAGGAGATGCCGGCCACGGCCAAAAAGTTTGCCAACACCGCAGCTGCTATATTGGATGAGAGGGAAGAAGGCTGCACGTGACCATGGATCGCTTTGAAAGGCAGGATCGCGAAATCACCGCAACGCTCGAGCAAGTCAAGAGTATGAGAAAGGAGTGGGAGGTGAAAATGACCTACGCACGAGGCGGAGGCCGATAGAATCGTCAGAGAAGCAATCCCTCCCCGCAGGATCAACTTCGCAACCCCTGCCGAACAGCAGCCGCTCGCCACCCCAAAGGACAATATGGCGAAAGCTGCAGAAATTCTGAAGAAAAGTGACGAGGAGATTGACATCAACTACTTGCGCACGCTCGTCGCTTCAGCCGTTAAACAGCAGAGCAAGGCAGATACTTCGCGCAAGTTGGAATCTAACCCAGAGCATTGCGTCTCCACTGCGCAGAAGGACGCCCACAACAATCGCCATCGAGATGACGAGTCGCGAACCGGATCCTCGGAACGCAGAAGGAAAGCCAGGGAACACCCAAATCCGATCCCCGTACCATCAAAGACGCCACCGTCCGATCCGAGAAAGGGAAAGGATGCAATGTACTCGGACGAGACAAGTACCGCAACGCCTCTCCTCCGCCTAATGGTTACCCGCGTCCCCTCGTCGCCGTAGTCCAGCCGGAAACACCAGGCCTCAAGGGCATGGTGGAATTGTTATCCGCGACATCGTGATGCCCTCCGGAAACCGGAACAGGGAGCGCACGCCGGAACCTCGCCGGAATCAGAACAATGATCGTGAGCCCGAGCCTAGGAGGAGCCGGAATGAGGAGCGCGACCCGGAGCCCCGCCGGAGCCGGAACGACCAGGGCAGCCAGCGTCACGGCGAAGGCAGCCACAGGAGCCGGAGCCAGCACCGGGAGGGTCGGGGAGAATCTGCAGGCGGAAGCAGGAGGTCGGATCGGCCCCCTCGCAGGTCTCCTCGCCACCACCTAGCGGTGGCGGCGGAGGTGGAGGCGGAGGCGGTGGCCGGAGATCTCGCTCTCGCTCACGGGCCCCCCGTCACGGCTCGCGCGACGCGCGGGAACGCCTCAACGAATACGTAACCGACTACATCGGACCAAAGTGCTTTGGCAGGATGATTCGAGAGGAACCAAAGCCAAGGAGCTCCCTCAAGCTACCCGGAAATCTGAAGCATTATGATGGCACCGAAAGGCCGGATACCTGGATTGAGGATTACTACAATGCAAGTAACCTTTGCCGGAGGAACCCCTAATATCGCCTCGCCGCATGCTCCAGTTGTACCTTGTAGGACCAGCCCGGATCTGGCTCAGCGACCTCGAGAAAAACTCTATCTTTTGTTGGTTCGACCTGAAGACCGCTTTTGAGAAACACTTCAGAGGCACCTACAAAAGACCTGCCACGGCAAGCGACTTACAAGCTTGTATCCAGAAGAAGGGAGAATCCTCAAGAAACTTCCTCACACGATGGTTGGCATGCAGGAACGAGTGCGAAAACGTCGACCACACCACCGCCATGTACGCCTTCATTGGTGGACTGCAGAGAGGAGGATTGCTGAGGCATAAGCTTACATGTTTGGCTAACGCCAACAAACCGACTTTGGACGAGATGATCTCCATTGCCGGTGATCACACCGCCGCCGATGACGACGCAGGCGGTGATATCGCAGCTACGAGCAATCTCCCCGCACCAACAAAAGAAGAACCGTGATAACGGTAACAGCGAGCCGGCCACAAACGCAAAAACCCTGATGACCAGAAGAGTGGCGGATCCGACATGGTCGCCATGGCGTTCCAACGCGGAGGTTCAGGAGGCGGAAGAGGACGCGGCCGCGGAGGCGGAGCCGGCAGGGGTCAGCAGCATGGCACTGAGGTCACCGCTGGCGGATCCCGCGCCCCGCAAACCTACGAGGAGTACAGAGACATGCCCTGCCTGGCCCACTTGGATCCGGCTACAGGGAAGTCCACTCACACCAACCGCAACTGCAAGTGGGTCAACGACCTAAAGAACGACCCGGAGGCAGGATACAAGCGAGCCCGGAAGCACCGCCCACGCGGCAAAGGAGGCAAGGGCAAGAACAAGGACAAGGAAGAGGACAGTTCCGAGGCGATGGACGAGGATGATAACTCACCGGATTCCAAAGCCGGATCCGCAGGTAAATCCAACCCCTTCGAGAAAAAGAGCGTGGGGGCTTACCACACCTTCCTCGGAACCCCCACAGTCCGTGCTACAAAATCAGCTACCCGGATCCTGAACGCCACAGTTCCGGCTGTGCCGCAGTATGTCAGGTGGTCGGAAGTTCCGTGCACATTTGACAGGGAGGATCATCCCGCCATTGTGCCAAAGGAATACTACGCCTTGGTTGTGAGTCCCCGCATAGACGGGTATGACTTCTCCAAGTGCCTCATGGATGGCGGAGCCAGCTTGAACATCATGTACCCGGAGACTCGGAGCGGATGAACCTCACCAAGGAGCAGCTCAAACACAAGCAACACCGAGTTTCACGGCGTGGTTCCGGGTAAAAAGGCGAACTCGCTCGGCAGCATCACACTTCCCGTGGCTTTCGGCGATGTTCATAATTTCCGCGAAGAAAAGATCACGTTTGAAGTTGTGCCCTTCAAGAGCTCCTACCACGTCATCTTCGGCAGGCCCACCTACCACAAGTTCCACGCAAGAGCGTGCTATATCTACAACAAGCTCAAGATGCCGGGTCCCAACGGTATGATTACCATATCCGGAGACTACAAAAAGGCTCACGAGTGCGAGTTGGGCGAAGCCGCCTTCGCAGAGTCTGTCATATCCGGAGAAGAGCTGAAAGGCTACAGAGCCGCGGTGGATCCGACTGAGATGCAAACCACCAAGAAGCAGATCTCCGAACAGAAAAACTCATTCAGGGCCGCGATAGAGACCAAGAAAGTCAGCTTCAAGGAAGATGACCCCAGCAAGCAAGTCTCGATCGGAGCCAACATGGACCCCAAATAGGAAGACGCGTGTAACACCCCACCTTTTTGCAACCTTGTTTATTTGTCCTTAATGCAAAAATTAGGGGGAACAAAAACTTTTTCTTAGACTATAGATAGATGAATTACCTTGATCTGTTGGTTATGATGAATTGCCTTGATCTGTTGGTAGATGAATTGTCTTGATTTGCTTGTTGAGTTTTGTCTTGAGCTACCTCATAGAACAACACCCCTAGTGGTTAAACAAGCAACTCACCAAATAAAACACATGTGTGACTTAGGAAAAGTTGTTTTCCTTTTTACCACATCAAACTCTCCTTTTGATGACAACTTGAGTGTGCCATCTTGATTTTTCTCTTTGTGGTACAAGATAGCTCAATCATCCTTAATTCAAAACTTGGTACCATCTACCCCTTGCTACATCCCTCTCTTATACCCACAACTGTTATTGTTGACTTCAATGCATGGATCTCATCTATGCAACATCCTCTTCAATTTCCACGTCCTGCATGTCTCATTCTATCCTTGCAGCACATTTATTCACTTGATATTGTACCCTATCCAATGTTTAACCTCAAGATCACTTCCTTCACTTTTACCTCTTGTTTTTATTCAAGTTTAATCTTCACAAAACCAAGAGTGGGAATGATGGGTACATTATGTAGCCACCACCTACCCTTGAGAACACTCCTCTCTAAATGAGTTTCCTTTCTCAAAACCCTATTGTTTTTCTTCTCCGGTTTTGACCACAAAACCACCTTTAGTTTTATTAAAGCTTCTCAAAATATTTCTTCAAAAAAAACAAGGAACTAAAATGGGTTTTGTCTTTCATCTCATTTCTACAAAGTACTGATTTCTAAAACCTTACTTTCTATCATGCTTCCTTTTTAACAAAAAGCTTGTTTATGGTACTTATACCCTTCTTATTTTCCTCTTGCTTATTTTAAGTTTGAGAAAAACTCTACTTTACTTGAGAAGGTAAGTAGAACTTTTTGAACTCCTATGTTCCAACCAGTTCTCTCTCAATATTTCCAAATTCCATTCCACTTGAGATCATTCCCAATTTCCCCTAGACAATTGAGGTGTTTCATATACCTTTCAATTAAATCCTTTTTCAAATGGCAACTCTTGCACATCTTATGCACATCTCTGATCCACCACATTGTATTCCCTCCATCCTCCAATTTTTGATCAAATGGATGATCATTTGATACTTTCAAATCACTCCCAATTGACCTCTTATTTGAAGAGCAACTTATATTTCATCATACCCATCTCAATCCTCTAATCTTTTCCATCATCACTTTGACCTCATGAATTGATGATTAATGTCAATATATTCATCCTTGTGAGTATATGAATACTTCACTCACCATCTCTCTTAATCTTGCTCTATCATTGACCAAGCCCCCATCACCATCCCATCTACCTTGACATGCTCATGCATTGTTGCAAATGGTCAATCCCACTCCTTCCAAAATTGGATTCAAATAAAAACTTCTATTCATTAACTCTACCTTGGGAACTATCTTCATCATAAGTTGGTCTCCACCAAAGTGGTGAAGCTTATTCTCATGGCACATGTTACCCTCATATTCCTTTCTATCTATATGTATCTACTCCTATTTTTATGATCATCAAAGTCACTCTTTGACATTTTCTCCTCAACATCTTGCACATATCTATTCACATGGATGTTGTGCATCTCTCTCTCTTTGTTCACTTGTTGTTGGCACATGAAGGAGCCGGCCATGGAGAGAAATTTCGGCCAGCCATTGTGCTTCTCACTTTCTTCCTCCACAAGCCTTGTCTCCCAACTACCTCAACAATTAAATGGGCAGCCACCCACCTTGGCCAATCAAAAAGGAGGCAGCCACCCCTCTCCCTCTATAAATTGGCCCTAGCCGGCCACCTCCTCCCCTTTGCTTCATTTCTTCTCACTCCCCACTCCCTCACACTCTCTCCCTGCCCTCCACCACGAAATGGTGCTGCCCCTTGCTTGCATGGCCGGCCATGGCCATGGAAAGCCACCAAGATGGAGCTCCCCTCCTTCCTCAAGCTTCCCCTCACCATGAGAGCTCCCCTCTCACTCTCTCCTCCCCCAACCTTTGATGAATCCAGCTCTATTTCCCCTTTCTCCTCTCACAAGATTGGATCTTGATGCAGGTGCATATTGGTCCAAGCATGGAGAAGGTTGAGCTATCCTCAGATCTGAAGTTCTTGAGCAAAGTTCGTCCAAAACCTTGCAGTAATTTCTGTTATCTTGCTGTTTCAGATTCTGGTACGATCTAGTAAAATCCACCGAATCTCGTCTGCAGATCCAAATCGAGTGATTCAAAGTTCCACAGATAGGTATTGAAAAGATCTACAACTTGGCGTTGGTCTCACCCTCAAATTCGTTACGGATTGTCCGTGGTAAATAAAGTTCTGAAAACATGCAGATTCACTGTTTGTTAGATTTCTCCCGTTTTACAAAATCTTTTTGAGCAAACTCAACTGTGGGTGAAAGCCCTCTTCAATACCTTCATTTTGGCGGTGGTTTCACTTCGATTGACCTCCTGAAACTGAAATGGTTCACAGATCAAGATCTGGTCAGATCTGACTTTGTCGAATTAAACCAGGAGCTTGGAGACAAATTTTTGAATGAAACCAACTGGGTAAGAACCAACTATTCAATACCTTTCAGATGCAGAAGACCTCATATTTTTATGATTTGTGTATGATTTTTGATGAATTAAACTTGTTCTGTATGTTCTGCAGACATGGCTGTTAGCTTTTAATTCATCAAAAATCCATTTTTGAACCTAATTGAGTGATTCCACTTCTGTAGGATTGCTGAATGTTTTCTTAATCATCTCAAACAAGTTTCAAACATTTATCTGTTGTGTAACTCCAGAGAGAAAGAAATTGGTACAGACATGCAGTAAATTTGTAAATCCATTTGTGAGAGTTTCAGAAACAATTTGAACCCAAATCCAATTGTGTGTCAATCTCTGTTTAAATATCTTTCAAATGCCAGTGACCTCATATTTTTAGGATTTTTCTACGATTTATGGCTTACAGATCTTGTTTTCTGTACAGTCAGATTCAAAGAAATTCCTAAAATTGTAGGTTTAATATTTTTGAGTGAATCCAATTGGGTTAGTCTTGTATTAGTACTGGCCTTCTAGGAAAAATACTGTTAGTCTCTGTTCATGCTTATTGGTTACCGAAAATAACATGTGTGTGCTGCATGAGTTGTTGAAGCAAAACTTTTCGGTTTATTTAAAACCCTTGGCCAACTCTTTTTATTAGAAATGGGCAACCTTTGTTTTATGATTGAAAAACAAAACCTTTGCAACTTAAACAAGTTCTATTGTTTTGCTTGAGTTTTCAAATGGTGTGGTATCTTGCTTGCTTCCTAATCTTGTGTAGTGTTAAGTGAGCAAATTAAATTAGGAAAACTGATTTCTACTTTTCCAAAAATGTTTGAAAATGTTTTGTGAATGCATCTGATGTCAAACTAATTCTCTTGTCCTCTTTATGATGTTATCTACCAGGGGATGTTTGGTTTATACCATGGTGATAACCGAGAGAGGCAATTGCTAAGTTGTGATACTCTCATACCTTTACTAGGTAAATAAAATGGGTTCTCTTAAAGTTGTTTTGTGGTATCTATAAGTCCTTTGTATAGTTAGCCCTTATTTGATTGGTTAGTTGTTGATTGTTGTATGTTTGTTTTGTTGGTGCAATGTGATTGATTGTGTTCCTTTTATATTTTCCGGCGATAGATGCGAACAATTCCGGAGAAGAAGAAGAAGTGGAATCGGACGAGGATTTTATTTATATTGACGGGATTCTTATATTGATGAAGTTGAAGAAGTCCAGGGACAAATAAGCCAAGGCAAGCCATCTTTTGATCTCTGATTCGGTGTCTAGTTGGATGTCATTTGTTGATGTCCAAAGCACCTCGAGTTCTATGTGTGTTGTTCTCCTTATTATATGTCATCTATGTATGGTTGCTAGTGGAGTACTCCCTAGTGGTGATACTCCACTATTGTCGTTGTGATTATGGGATGCATGGTATCATGGCCGTGCTATTCCACTTGGTCATCTTGTATGCCCAACTTGAGCATCTTTCCTCTCAAGATAATAACTTACATCACACTCACCACTTTAGTAGTTTAGAGCTATCAATGTCATGATCTTGGTGTATTCTCAACTTGAGAGGAGTATGCCGTGTACCATATTGGAGAGTATGTTGGATAGTGATACTCCACTATCTAAGTTGTATATTTAGCACCACAAATCTGAAAGTATAATCCTCTTTGTGTTGTCATCATACATGCTTATCTTAAGCAAGTATGATCCACCCATTTCTCCTTTATACCTTCTATGGCAAGATGACTCTCATCTCGGCCGTAGTGCAATTCTAGTTCAACTCATGAAACTATAGGTTGGGAACCCCTCAAGGCTTACCTTGTTGTAAATGTTTTATGAAAACCTTGGGTGAGTTAACCCAAGCGTATGGTTTAAGAAAGCAAAGGATCTTGGTAAAGATGATCGGAAAAGTGGTGTATGGCTGTTTGTTGAACAACCAAGGTGTTGTGGGAAAAATGGTTTTAAAAAGGAGCACTGCGTATAAGTGTACACCAGCCCAACTTTTATCGCGCAACCACTCTACCCTGGTGTGGGACGGGGCTTAGCCCGTAGTTTGTTGAAGCTGGCAGGAGCACCCTTCACAACTTTCTAGGGAGGGTCATGACGACCTCCGACGCCGGGTTGCGCTCCGGAGGAGGCAATACACTGTCTTAGCCGATAGCCGGACGATTGCGAGGGTCTTCGTCATGGCGCCGGAGATACGCTCAAAAGGAGGTATGCTTGCCGGGGTGCCGGGAAGGGGTAAGCCCGCAGGGAAGGACTCGTGCCGGTGGAGATGGGCGAAAGGTTATGTCCGGGTATCCGTCGTGGCATATGTTGTTATGCGGGGATGATGCCCACACGATAGGTATCCGGATAGTTGTGGGGAAAGTGTGCAAACTCTGCGAGTCAAATCTATTCGAATAGCCGCGTCCGCGGTCATGGACGGGTTGCAAAGGTCTACCTTTACTCGGGGCTTGAGTTTTGTTTTGATAAATGCTTTGCAAAGAAAGTGTTGTGTTGGATGTACCGGAAGGGTACGGAAAAAGGGCGTGTGTCGACCATATGGAGATGGTCGTGGAAAAATAAGACCAAGTGGGGAAATCGTTCCTAATGTTTCATGTAGAGGAACTCTTCTTTAATAAAGATATAGAGATGTCATAGGACTTCCCTAGTATCCCCATCACCTGAGATGGCGGTATGCTAACTCTTCTTCAATAAAGATATAGAGATGTCGTAGTCTATCTTTGAAGTATCTTCTTCAATAAAGATATAGAGATGTCCTTGAAACACCATAGTGTCCGCATCACTTGAGATGTCGGGATGCTATATCCACAAGAGAAACTGATTCTCTTTCACATACTATATCCACAAGAGAAACTATTTCTCTTTCACATGCTATATCCACAAGAGAAACTATTTCTCTTTCACATGCTATATCCACAAGAGAAACTATTCTTCCTCTCTTGTCTCTTTTAGTTAGCTCTGTTTGCATCTTTCTTGATGGTTTGCGAGTACAATTCCAAATGTACTCACGGCTTTGTCCCTGGCTATTTACTTGGCCAGACTTGGAGGAATTCGACAGATGAAGAAGGAGTTGGCGACGTCTATGCGAGCTAGGAACGTCTTCCCAGTCAGTTGCCTGTAGGGTTATGGCGGATGACTTGGGTACTGCTGCTGCTGATGTGATGATGCTACTCGATGTTTAGTTAGGCCCTTCGAGGCTATTATGTAAGTATGGGTCATGTGACCATGTTGTAATTTTCTTATTCCGCTTTGTAATGGATGGTGTAATTTGATATCAGTTCGGTTATGTGTTCACGACGCACTGATCATGGGATCGTGAACTGTATACATAACAGGGAATTTCGGACTGCTAGTCCGGGGTCCCCACAGAGCTGGTATCAGAGCTATCCTGACTGTAGGAGACCTTAGTTAGCATGGACGTTAGCTAGGAAACAATTACTTGGGAAAAACTATTTATGAAACAAATTGTTTCTTTAGTCGGAAGTATAGCTTCTACTCCTCTTATTTATTCAAAGCTTCTAAATTCTTATCTCTCCGCTTTATAAAAAGGTTTGAAAATTCTTGCTCTATTGTCTCATCCACTTCAAACCTACATATTGGACGATGTCCCCAACTCAGACCCGGAGACTCGAAGTCAAAGATGGATCAACCTTTTATGAAGTCTCACGTATCTCCAACAACAACTATTGAAGATTGGAGGCCGACTTAGTGTGCAGATAAAAGAATAATAAGAACATGTCTTTGGTTATCACCAAAGTCTGTCAAAGATCTGACCTTGTTCCTCCATGGACTCGCACTTTTTGCAGTCATCTGGGAATCAAGTCCTCGGTTATTGACTAGTAATTTTTAGGCCAGCCACGAGAAGTTGCCGACTTCGGGAGCACCTCAATAGCTACCTCTTCAAAGACCTCATGTTTCCGGGATGTCGAGACTAGAAGTTCTACGCAGTTTTCGCCTCCACTTCAACATCAACGGCTCAACATCAACGGCTCAACACCCGGCCGCCTCACCATCAACTGCTTCGAGAATCCTTGTTAAAGATGATGTCAATAAGCTGAGGATGGCAACATATGTGACCGGGCCCCAAACCTATAGGATGGATAGGACAAACTCAATCGCTTTGATTGAGCTACCCCCGCGCATTTGGAATTTTTGGGTACTTAGAGTACCATGTCTGGTTTGATGAGTGCTTGTAGTTCCCTAGTGTGCTGCCTTGAGTGTTAGTATCTGTTTGCTGTGTGCATGTATGTCTTGCTATTTAGACGTTCCCGCCTTTTTTTTTAATTGTTTGAAATTTGCGAAACAAAAATTAAAAATGGAAATCTGCCAGTGTACTGTTTTGCTAATAAAAATAGTTTGGTAGCTCCGATTGATGTGATTCAAATTGCCCTAGAACCAGTATGAAATTATCTTTCAGACGCCACTGACCTTGTATTTTTAGGATTTTTGTGCGATTTTTAATACATAAAACTTGATCACTGTTTCTGGTTAGTATTTTGAGTCTCAAAAATAGAAAAATAAATATTTTTGAATGATTCCAATTGTGTTGATCTTGTTTTGTTACTGTGCATCTAGGAAAAATACCAGTAGCCTCTGTTAGTGGTATTTTGTCTCTGGTTATGATTGTATGGGTGTCGCATGCCATGATAGGATTAAAGTTTGCCTCGCCGGTGTATTGTTAACGGCTAGTTAGTTGGGTAGATTAACGAAAGACTCTAACTCTAAACCCGTTAGCAGTTGTTTTTCAACCATCAGGGAAACTAACTCAGACCCCTACCTACGCCGACTACTTTCAAGGTCATCTGAAGCATCTCCACTTCGCCAAGAAAGCGAAGCCCCTACCTTCAAGAGTGACCGCACCTCTGCGAGAAGACATACTAATTTGGTCTAACCTTAGAACATAATCGCACTAACCTCCAGGATTTTTTTTTAAACTACCCTCTAACACACCGTATAACAAGATGAGAGAACAAGAGCGTCAAAGCCAAGCTACATCGCATGGTTCATCTGGTCCTCATCAAGTGAAGCTCCTGAAGATACCTCAAGACTCAAGACTAGGTGTAATTTACCCGCTCACTTCTTAACTGCTCAACACCGACACTCAAGCTGAAGACTGTCTCCGACGACCCTGTTGCTGCTTCATATGGGTACCAACCAGGCGTTTCATCAACTTACTAACTCACCGCGCGTTCCCTATGGTTTAGTTAACACCGTGAGTGCCTCTTAAAGTTGTGGTCTGCACGTCGCCCCTGAAGATTCTTCAACTAAGTACGGAAGACCGATGACTTCTTCCGAAGCCCCAGACAGAACTACAAGGCGGAAGCTCTGAGTTTTTCCGAGAACCCGATGAAAAATCTTAAGGGTGGAAGACTCCGTCTTCCACTAAAAGTTGGAGCTAACCCTAACATTTTAAAACTTTCTAACACACCGTTGGAAACTTGGGATAGCACTAACCACTCTTGAAGCCATGGACTACACAACGCCCTCTGAAGATGTTTTCAACTCAAGACGAGGAGATCAATGACTTCTCCAAGAAGCGCCCGACAAGACCCGTGGCCGAAGCTTACAGTTTTAACGCCCCTCCCGGTGAACAATTTTAAGGGTGGAAGACTTCGTCTTCCACTAAAATTTAAAGCTAACTCTAAAAAGTTTTCAGCCCTGCTCAAGCACCATTGGGTGCACTAACCCTCCCACAGTCTTGAACCTCCGCCAGGATCGTGAAGAAGCTACGGATCCAACACCTGCATGGAGCAGTCAATCGTTCACGAAGCTTGCCCTCGGAAGAAATCTATCATGTCTCCCAGAAGCTGAAGTTGCGACCCTCTCAACAACAGGCACACCGACAGAGGAATGGAGTCTAACTTGAGTTAAACTATACAACCCCTATAGTTCTACACTCAGTAATCTCGGGACGAGATTATTTTAAGGGTGGAAGATCTGTAACACCCCACCTTTTTGCAACCTTGTTTATTTGTCCTTAATGCAAAAATTAGGGGGAACAAAAACTTTTTCTTAGACTATAGATAGATGAATTACCTTGATCTGTTGGTTATGATGAATTGCCTTGATCTGTTGGTAGATGAATTGTCTTGATTTGCTTGTTGAGTTTTGTCTTGAGCTACCTCATAGAACAACACCCCTAGTGGTTAAACAAGCAACTCACCAAATAAAACACATGTGTGACTTAGGAAAAGTTGTTTTCCTTTTTACCACATCAAACTCTCCTTTTGATGACAACTTGAGTGTGCCATCTTGATTTTTCTCTTTGTGGTACAAGATAGCTCAATCATCCTTAATTCAAAACTTGGTACCATCTACCCCTTGCTACATCCCTCTCTTATACCCACAACTGTTATTGTTGACTTCAATGCATGGATCTCATCTATGCAACATCCTCTTCAATTTCCACGTCCTGCATGTCTCATTCTATCCTTGCGGCACATTTATTCACTTGATATTGTACCCTATCCAATGTTTAACCTCAAGATCACTTCCTTCACTTTTACCTCTTGTTTTTATTCAAGTTTAATCTTCACAAAACCAAGAGTGGGAATGATGGGTACATTATGTAGCCACCACCTACCCTTGAGAACACTCCTCTCTAAATGAGTTTCCTTTCTCAAAACCCTATTGTTTTTCTTCTCTGGTTTTGACCACAAAACCACCTTTAGTTTTATTAAAGCTTCTCAAAATATTTCTTCAAAAAAAACAAGGAACTAAAATGGGTTTTGTCTTTCATCTCATTTCTACAAAGTACTGATTTCTAAAACCTTACTTTCTATCATGCTTCCTTTTTAACAAAAAGCTTGTTTATGGTACTTATACCCTTCTTATTTTCCTCTTGCTTATTTTAAGTTTGAGAAAAACTCTACTTTACTTGAGAAGGTAAGTAGAACTTTTTGAACTCCTATGTTCCAACCAGTTCTCTCTCAATATTTCCAAATTCCATTCCACTTGAGATCATTCCCAATTTCCCCTAGACAATTGAGGTGTTTCATATACCTTTCAATTAAATCCTTTTTCAAATGGCAACTCTTGCACATCTTATGCACATCTCTGATCCACCACATTGTATTCCCTCCATCCTCCAATTTTTGATCAAATGGATGATCATTTGATACTTTCAAATCACTCCCAATTGACCTCTTATTTGAAGAGCAACTTATATTTCATCATACCCATCTCAATCCTCTAATCTTTTCCATCATCACTTTGACCTCATGAATTGATGATTAATGTCAATATATTCATCCTTGTGAGTATATGAATACTTCACTCACCATCTCTCTTAATCTTGCTCTATCATTGACCAAGCCCCCATCACCATCCCATCTACCTTGACATGCTCATGCATTGTTGCAAATGGTCAATCCCACTCCTTCCAAAATTGGATTCAAATAAAAACTTCTATTCATTAACTCTACCTTGGGAACTATCTTCATCATAAGTTGGTCTCCACCAAAGTGGTGAAGCTTATTCTCATGGCACATGTTACCCTCATATTCCTTTCTATCTATATGTATCTACTCCTATTTTTATGATCATCAAAGTCACTCTTTGACATTTTCTCCTCAACATCTTGCACATATCTATTCACATGGATGTTGTGCATCTCTCTCTCTTTGTTCACTTGTTGTTGGCACATGAAGGAGCCGGCCATGGAGAGAAATTTCGGCCAGCCATTGTGCTTCTCACTTTCTTCCTCCACAAGCCTTGTCTCCCAACTACCTCAACAATTAAATGGGCAGCCACCCACCTTGGCCAATCAAAAAAGGAGGCAGCCACCCCTCTCCCTCTATAAATTGGCCCTAGCCGGCCACCTCCTCCCCTTTGCTTCATTTCTTCTCACTCCCCACTCCCTCACACTCTCTCCCTGCCCTCCACCACGAAATGGTGCTGCCCCTTGCTTGCATGGCCGGCCATGGCCATGGAAAGCCACCAAGATGGAGCTCCCCTCCTTCCTCAAGCTTCCCCTCACCATGAGAGCTCCCCTCTCACTCTCTCCTCCCCCAACCTTTGATGAATCCAGCTCTATTTCCCCTTTCTCCTCTCACAAGATTGGATCTTGATGCAGGTGCATATTGGTCCAAGCATGGAGAAGGTTGAGCTATCCTCAGATCTGAAGTTCTTGAGCAAAGTTCGTCCAAAACCTTGCAGTAATTTCTGTTATCTTGCTGTTTCAGATTCTGGTACGATCTAGTAAAATCCACCGAATCTCGTCTGCAGATCCAAATCGAGTGATTCAAAGTTCCACAGATAGGTATTGAAAAGATCTACAACTTGGCGTTGGTCTCACCCTCAAATTCGTTACGGATTGTCCGTGGTAAATAAAGTTCTGAAAACATGCAGATTCACTGTTTGTTAGATTTCTCCCGTTTTACAAAATCTTTTTGAGCAAACTCAACTGTGGGTGAAAGCCCTCTTCAATACCTTCATTTTGGCGGTGGTTTCACTTCGATTGACCTCCTGAAACTGAAATGGTTCACAGATCAAGATCTGGTCAGATCTGACTTTGTCGAATTAAACCAGGAGCTTGGAGACAAATTTTTGAATGAAACCAACTGGGTAAGAACCAACTATTCAATACCTTTCAGATGCAGAAGACCTCATATTTTTATGATTTGTGTATGATTTTTGATGAATTAAACTTGTTCTGTATGTTCTGCAGACATGGCTGTTAGCTTTTAATTCATCAAAAATCCATTTTTGAACCTAATTGAGTGATTCCACTTCTGTAGGATTGCTGAATGTTTTCTTAATCATCTCAAACAAGTTTCAAACATTTATCTGTTGTGTAACTCCAGAGAGAAAGAAATTGGTACAGACATGCAGTAAATTTGTAAATCCATTTGTGAGAGTTTCAGAAACAATTTGAACCCAAATCCAATTGTGTGTCAATCTCTGTTTAAATATCTTTCAAATGCCAGTGACCTCATATTTTTAGGATTTTTCTACGATTTATGGCTTACAGATCTTGTTTTCTGTACAGTCAGATTCAAAGAAATTCCTAAAATTGTAGGTTTAATATTTTTGAGTGAATCCAATTGGGTTAGTCTTGTATTAGTACTGGCCTTCTAGGAAAAATACTGTTAGTCTCTGTTCATGCTTATTGGTTACCGAAAATAACATGTGTGTGCTGCATGAGTTGTTGAAGCAAAACTTTTCGGTTTATTTAAAACCCTTGGCCAACTCTTTTTATTAGAAATGGGCAACCTTTGTTTTATGATTGAAAAACAAAACCTTTGCAACTTAAACAAGTTCTATTGTTTTGCTTGAGTTTTCAAATGGTGTGGTATCTTGCTTGCTTCCTAATCTTGTGTAGTGTTAAGTGAGCAAATTAAATTAGGAAAACTGATTTCTACTTTTCCAAAAATGTTTGAAAATGTTTTGTGAATGCATCTGATGTCAAACTAATTCTCTTGTCCTCTTTATGATGTTATCTACCAGGGGATGTTTGGTTTATACCATGGTGATAACCGAGAGAGGCAATTGCTAAGTTGTGATACTCTCATACCTTTACTAGGTAAATAAAATGGGTTCTCTTAAAGTTGTTTTGTGGTATCTATAAGTCCTTTGTATAGTGGCCCTTATTTGATTGGTTAGTTGTTGATTGTTGTATGTTTGTTTTGTTGGTGCAATGTGATTGATTGTGTTCCTTTTATATTTTCCGGCGATAGATGCGAACAATTCCGGAGAAGAAGAAGAAGTGGAATCGGACGAGGATTTTATTTATATTGACGGGATTCTTATATTGATGAAGTTGAAGAAGTCCAGGGACAAATAAGCCAAGGCAAGCCATCTTTTGATCTCTGATTCGGTGTCTAGTTGGATGTCATTTGTTGATGTCCAAAGCACCTCGGTTCTATGTGTGTTGTTCTCCTTATTATTGTCATCTATGTATGGTTGCTAGTGGAGTACTCCCTAGTGGTGATACTCCACTATTGTCGTTGTGATTATGGGATGCATGGTATCATGGCCGTGTTATTCCACTTGGTCATCTTGTATGCCCAACTTGAGCATCTTTCCTCTCAAGATAATAACTTACATCACACTCACCACTTTAGTAGTTTAGAGCTATCAATGTCATGATCTTGGTGTATTCTCAACTTGAGAGGAGTATGCCGTGTACCATATTGGAGAGTATGTTGGATAGTGATACTCCACTATCTAAGTTGTATATTTAGCACCACAAATCTGAAAGTATAATCCTCTTTGTGTTGTCATCATACATGCTTATCCTAAGCGAGTATGATCCACCCATTTCTCCTTTATACCTTCTATGGCAAGATGACTCTCATCTCGGCCGTAGTGCAATTCTAGTTCAACTCATGAAACTATAGGTTGGGAACCCCTCAAGGCTTACCTTGTTGTAAATGTTTTATGAAAACCTTGGGTGAGTTAACCCAAGCGTATGGTTTAAGAAAGCAAAGGATCTTGGTAAAGATGATCGGGAAAGTGGTGTATGGCTGTTTGTTGAACAACCAAGGTGTTGTGGGAAAAATGGTTTTAAAAAGGAGCACTGCGTATAAGTGTACACCAGCCCAACTTTTATCGCGCAACCACTCTACCCTGGTGTGGGACGGGGCTTAGCTCGTAGTTTGTTGAAGCTGGCAGGAGCACCCTTCACAACTTTCTAGGGAGGGTCATGACGACCTCCGACGCCGGGTTGCGCTCTGGAGGAGGCAATACACTGTCTTAACCGATAGCCGGACGATTGCGAGGGTCTTCGTCATGGCGCCGGAGATACGCTCAAAAGGAGGTATGCTTTGCCGGGGTGCCGGGAAGGGGTAAGCCCGCAGGGAAGGACTCATGCCGGTGGAGATGGGCGAAAGGTTATGTCCGGGTATCCGTCGTGGCATATGTTGTTATGCGGGGATGATGCCCACACGATAGGTATCCGGATAGTTGTGGGGAAAGTGTGCAAACTCTGCAGAGTCAAATCTATTCGAATAGCCGCGTCCGCGGTCATGGACGGGTTGCAAAGGTCTACCTTTACTCGGGGCTTGAGTTTTGTTTTGATAAATGCTTTGCAAAGAAAGTGTTGTGTTGGATGTACCGGAAGGGTACGGAAAAAGGGCGTGTGTCGACCATATGGAGATGGTCGTGGAAAAATAAGACCAAGTGGGGAAATCGTTCCTAATGTTTCATGTAGAGGAACTCTTCTTCAATAAAGATATAGAGATGTCATAGGACTTCCCTAGTATCCCCATCACCTAAGATGGCGGTATGCTAACTCTTCTTCAATAAAGATATAGAGATGTCGTAGTCTATCTTTGAAGTATCTTCTTCAATAAAGATATAGAGATGTCCTTGAAACACCATAGTGTCCGCATCACTTGAGATGCCGGCATGCTATATCCACAAGAGAAACTGATTCTCTTTCACATACTATATCCACAAGAGAAACTATTTCTCTTTCACATGCTATATCCACAAGAGAAACTATTTCTCTTTCACATGCTATATCCACAAGAGAAACTATTCTTCCTCTCTTGTCTCTTTTAGTTAGCTCTGTTTGCATCTTTCTTGATGGTTTGCGAGTACAATTCCAAATGTACTCACGGCTTTGTCCCTGGCTATTTACTTGGCCAGACTTGGAGGAATTCGACAGATGAAGAAGGAGTTGACGACGTCTATGCGAGCTAGGAACGTCTTCCCGGCCGGTTGTCTCGTAGGGTTATGGCGGATGACTTGGGTACTCGCGCTGCTGATGTGATGATGCTACTCGATGTTTAGTTAGGCCCTTCGAGGCTATTATGTAAGTATGGGTCATGTGACCATGTTGTAATTTTCTTATTCCGCTTTGTAATGGATGGTGTAATTTGATATCAGTTCGGTTATGTGTTCACGACGCACTGATCATGGGATCGTGAACTGTATACATAACAGGGAATTTCGGGCTGCTAGTCCGGGGTCCCCACAACGCGCTCGTCGAGTTCCTCCGCGCTAACATGGATATCTTCGCATGGCAACCTTCTGACATGTCCGGAGTACCTAGGGAACTCGCCGAGCACTACCTCAACATAAATCCGGGGGCTAAACCGGTGAAGCAAGCTATGCGACGCTTTGGAGATAAGAAGCGCCGCGCCATAGGAATGGAACTAGCAAAGTTACTAGAAGCAGGTTTTGTAATAGAAGTTATCCACACCGATTGGGTCGCGAATCCCGTCCTTGTACCCAAAAAGAACACCGAAATACTAAGAATGTGCATCGATTACTCCGGCTTGAACAAGCATTGCCCGAAGGATCCGTTCCCCTTGCCGCGCATTGACCAAGTCATTGATTCGACGGCGGGGCGGAACTTCTGTGTTTTCTTGATGCGTATTCCGGGTACCATCGGATCCGGATGAAAGAATCCGACCAAAAGGCGACTTCATTCATTACCCCGTTTGGTACTTACTCGCTATGTTACTATGCCTTTTGGTTTGAAAAACGCAGGTGCCACCTACCAACGTACGATGCAGCGATGCCCGAAGGACCAAATTGGCCGGAACGTGCACGCCTACGTCGACGACATCGCGGTCATGACCCGGAAAGGATCCGACTTGATCAGCGACCTCACGAAACCTTTGAGAATCTCCGACGGTACAAGATGATGTTGAATCCGCTGAAGTGCGTCTTTGGCGTGCCAGCCGGAAAACTCCTTGGCTTCATAGTCTCTCACAGAGGCATTGAGGTTAACCCGGAAAAGATCAAGGCAATCCCGTGTATCAAACGGCCAACTTGTCTCAAAGATGTGCAACGACTAACTGGTTGTGTCGCAGCAATCAGTAGGTTTGTTAGCCGTCTTGGCGAGAAGGC
Organism: Lolium rigidum; assembly: GCF_022539505.1. NCBI lineage: Eukaryota > Viridiplantae > Streptophyta > Magnoliopsida > Poales > Poaceae > Lolium > Lolium rigidum. The sequence continues at coordinate 35,662,423 of NC_061508.1, read as the reverse complement.
GCTACCTCTGTACAAGTTGTTGAAGAAAACAGACAAATTTGTCTGGGACGACGCAGCTGACGCAGCTCTTCGAGGGTTGAAGGAAATACTTACCTCCCCACCTATCTTGGCAGCCCCAGCAGAGTCAGAGCCAATGCTCCTTTATCTGGCAGCTACCAACAAAGTCATCAGCCTCGTCATCGTGGTGGAGCGAAAGGAAGAAGGTCATGAATACGACGTCCAAAGACCTGTCTACTACATAAGCGAGGTGCTCGACGGAGTCAAAGCAAAGATACCCTCACTTTCAGAAGCTAGCTTATGGAGTCTTCCTAGGCAGCCGGAAGCTGAGACACTACTTCCAAGAGCACCCAGTAACAGTTGTGAGCAAGGCTCCGCTGTCAACAATTCTCAACAACGCTGACGCAACAGGACGGACGGCTAAATGGGGCATTGAATTATCCGCCTTCGACATCGCTTACAAGCCAAGGACTGCGGTAAAATCCCAAGTCTTGGCAGATTTCGTTGCAGATTGGACGAAGCTCCGGATGCAAGTCCGGAGCCGGAACCGGAGACATGGGTTATGCACTTCGATGGATCCAAGCAGCATCAAGGCTCAGGAGCCGGAGTCACCCTGAAGTCCCCTACCGGAGAAGAACTGCAGTATGTTCTGCAGATCCACTTCGAAGCTACAAACAACATGGCGGAGTACGAGGCTCTACTACACGGATTGCGCATCGCTAAGGAAATAGGGATCAAGCACATCATCTGTTGCGGAGATTCCGACCTCGTGGCACAGCAAGTAGCCGGAACCTGGAACGCCAGAAATTCCGTCATGGCGGCTTACAGAGACGAAGTTGACGAGATCGCCAAGTGCTTTCTAGGATACGAAGTCAAGTATGTCCGGAGAGACGACAATACAGCGGCAGATATGCTATCCAAGCTCGGATCCGGCAGAAAGCCAATTCCGCCTGGAATTTTCCTAGAGCATCTCCGGATACCCTCGGTGAAGGGCGCTAACCCGGAAAACCCAGAAGTGGCAGTGTCTCCGGCCAGAGAGGTATTGGCTACCATTCCGGCTTGGACACAGCCTTTCCTGGACTACCTCATCGATAGAAGTTGCCGGAGGACGAGGTCCTCGCGCGCCAGATCATCAGACGAGCACGATCCTACACAATTGTTGATGGACAGCTCTACAAACGAAGCGCAACAGGGGTGTTTCTCAAATGCGTCTCCAATCAAGATGGCATTGAAATCCTCAGAGAGATCCACGCAGGGGACTGCGGGCACCATGCCGCTCCCAGGTCACTCGTTGCAAAAGCTTTTCGGCTAGGCTTTTATTGGCTCACCGCTAAAGAAGATGCCGACAAGATAGTCAAGACCTGCCGAGGTTGTCAGTACTATGCTACTCAACCAAACGCTCCAGCCCAAGAGCTGAAGACCATACCTATCACCTGGCCATTTGCGGTCTGGGGGCTCGATATGGTTGGTAAGTTAAAAAGATCATCTCCTGGCGGTTTTGAATACCTATTGGTCGCTGTTGACAAGTTCAGCAAGTGGATCGAGGCAAAGCCAGTGAGAAAAGCCGACGGTGCTACGGCACTAAAATTTGTCTGCAGCCTCGTGATGAGATTCGGCATCCCACACAGCATAATCACAGATAATGGCACAAACTTCGCTCAGGGAGAATTAAAGGATTATTGTGAGACAATGGGGATTCGATTGGACCTTGCATCTGTGGCTCACCCACAATCCAATGGTCAAGTTGAAAGAGCTAACGGTCTAATATTATCAGGAATCAAGCCACGCCTTGAAGAACCGCTGCGACGAGCAGCTGGAGCTTGGGCCGACGAACTAGACGCTGTCTTGTGGAGTTTGCGAACTACCCCTAACAGGTCAACGGGGTTTACCCCATTCTTCCCGGTATACGGATCCGAAGCCGTGATTCCCTCCGACATCATCCACGATTCACCGCGAGTTTCCGCCTATAATGAAGAAACAGTCGACGAGGCCGGACAGCTATCCGTGGACCTGATCGAAGAAGCTCGGAATCTAGCTGACCAGCGCTCCGCCATCTACCGGCAAAAGCTCCGACGTTATCACGGTCGTCGAGTCCGGAATCGCTCCTTCATGGCAGGAGACCTGGTCCTCCGCCTTCGACAGGTGAAAGACCATAAGTTGCAATCTCCATGGGAAGGACCCTTCGTCGTTAGCAAAGTGCTTCATAACGGGTCGTACTACCTTGTTGATTTCCGCGAGCTGAGGGATAGACCTGCTAACTGGCGCCGGAAACGCAAGCGTGAGGATCCGGATGACATCTACGATGAAACAGATCGCCCTTGGAATATCGCACAGCTACGTCCTTTCTACACTTAGCATATTCTTTCCGAGTTACAAACTCTGTAATAGTTATACATGATCAATGAAATAAAGCTTATGGTTCACTCTTTGAGTCTTTTACCTCCTTTACTTGTTCATTTTTAGATCGTGTATGTTTTCCGACTAAAACCGCAGAGCTGGATTCTTCCGCCTAGGCGTGTACAAAAGTTGTGATTTTCAAAAATCGTCCTTCGGGACGTAAGCTTAAGTTTTCTGATTAAGTTGTTGTCTGTTGCGAACTCGTGGATTCCTAGTAGCGATTTCCGGCACCTACGCCTGGGGGCTTGTTTCCGCGGTTATTGACGGATTGCCATTGGGCTTCGTCGCCGCTGGCGAGCGTTTCCGGCTAAGGTCTTCCGGCTCGCGGAAGGTCAAGCGGGCAAGCCGGAAAACAATGAAGTCAGCACTTGCTTTCCGACATAAAACGAAACATGCACATAACATTAAACGGATAGCAGGATAAGTGTTTCCGCCCCATGCATAATCGTTTCGTTCCTAGCTACTTAAGAATTTAAGTCTTATTACAAACCCACTCTGGGGCCAAAATGATGCAACTTGTTTCATTGTTTAAAACAGGAACTCTACTCGGAGTCCTCCTCTTCTGATTGCTGGTAGGTGGAGCCGTCGTCGCTGTCACCAGATCCGGCTTCGGAGTCGTCACCAGAGTTTCCTCCGGAATGCTCGCCGCTCGACCCGGATCCTTCCCCGTAATACTCCGGCTCACCCGCTTCTTCCTCTGCATCGGAAAATCCTTCGGGCAGATCGTGCTTGTTATACCAGAACGAGTGATCCACTCGCCTGACAAACAGCTGTTCATAACCTTCGGTTTCCGCGAGGAGGGCACCCATATCGGAACCCTTGGGGGCTCCGCGTGCAACATTCGCCAAGTTGAGCGAGGGGAAGTGAGCCTTGCAGGTGGCCAAGACTAGGGAGGCGACTCCGCGTGCTGAAGACTCCTGCCAGTCCTTGATGAAATCCGGCACCAGCCTCATAAGTTTGGTCATCGTATCGATGACTGTGGTTTTGGCCTTCTTCAGAGATAGAGCCGTGGCGATTCCGCGACAGGCTTCAAATAACGCGTCAATTGATATCCGCGCTTCATCGTATGCCTCCGTCCTCGTAAGGTTTGACTCTTTTGACCATTCAAAGCCAAGGCTTGCTGTGGAAGAAAGAGACTCAGTTCCGTTAGAGAGGAATCATACAAGTTAGTCGGAGCAACGATACGGCAAAATGCTTACGGAAGATAAGTTTGTCAATAGCCTCCGCCTCCTCCTCCAGAACTCTGTTCTTGGATATTATGGAAATCACGCGGCCCTGGCTTTTCTCCAGTTTGTCATTCAGTTCCGCCAGGTCGCTGGCATGCTTCTCGGAGAGTTTTTTCCTCGCCTCAGATTCCTTTTTAGAGGATTCATGAATGAAGGTTTTGAGGGACTCGTTCTCCGCCTCAAGCACCTTGACTTTGGCGGAAAGCTCATCAAACGAGGAGTGCTTGGCAGATTCTTCTGAAGGCAGAAAAGTTGCACATATTATGCATCCTGAACTATGACAACACAAAAAGTGAAGACCCGGATCTCGTACCTTTAAGGCGGGTCTCAAGCAGACTGGATAGCCTTTTGGCTGTTTTCCGCGTTACGGCGCAGCCCCTCGATCTCCGTGATCTGCTCTAGCACATGAATGCGCAGATCTTCGTGCAATTTCCGTGTGGTCTATGAAGCAGCGGGGAGTTAGCCGGATATTTAAAATCTTGGGGGCTAGCGAGGAATTCGAGTCTGAGATATAAAAAATTTAAATTTCCGTCTAAAGTACATTATGGGAAAGCATCGGATAATACAGGTTACACGGAACTATATCACCCAATGCTTGGGGGCTAGTATTACCTACCGCACTTCCTTGTGCTTGGCGAAAAAATCCTTCAAGTCGCTCTCCAGCTCGGCGAGTTCACGCACCTCCTCGTCCGGTTTTCCCCATACCTTGTTCAGCATGGCGGAAACTTCCGCGTGACGTTGTGCAAGGGTAAGTTTTTGGAGGGACGGAGTTGGTTGGAGGTTGACTCGGGTCGCGTTGGTAACTTGGAGGAGCTTAGCCTTTTGCTCCTGTTCTTCTTCAGTGGGCTCCGCGAAGCGGAGCTTGGCTGATCTGGCGGAGGAATTGGTGACGAGGTACCCTTGGCGGAGTCGCCATGAGGAACGGGATCTTCAGGAAGGTCATCAATGTCGATGATATCCTTTGGATCCGGCTTGGTGGCGGAGGAAGCCTTGGGCGGCACTTCAACCTCAGGAGTTGTCAACACCCGGATTTTTAAGTCCAGATGCCTGTTATGCCATACATCGCAATCCCAGGAATATTGTTGTTGCGAGACATAACAGTTGAGTATCATAAGTCATCATTTATTACATACCATAGTCGTCTTACAGATAGATCACATGATCCAATATTACAATAATAGTTGAGCTATTGTTTCAACACACATCACAAATACATAGCGGAAGCGTAAAGATAAGGGACTCTCTAGTCCACAGGCCAACGCTTGACGTCAGGAGTAG
>NC_061508.1:35505949-35657425 GCF_022539505.1 Lolium rigidum | reverse complement strand
CCGAACGCGCGCCGCCCCCGTCTTCGCGCCGCTCGTACGTCTCGCCGTCCCGGCCCGTCGAACAACCGCGCGCGCCGATCGAATAACAACCGCCGCGCGCGCCCCGCCGGTCTTCGCGCGCCGTTGCCGGGCGCCACCGCGCGCCGCCCCCCACTCGCAACGCCGCCGGCCGCTTGCTCCGCCGCCGCCGCCGCGCGCGCTGCGCCCGGCCGGGAGATAGAGAGAGAGATCAAGGGCGCGGGGAGAGAGAGACGGCCGGCGCCCCTGCCTCTCTCTTTTTTTTTTGTTTTTTTTGTTTTTTTAACTTAACTAAAAATTTGTATACTAACAAAATTTTGACTTAACAAAATTTAACAAAAATTTACACATGTAATAGTATAATGTAACTAAAATTTTACTAAAATTTAGACTTAATGTAACTAAAATTTTACTTAACAAAATTTAGACTTAATGTAACTAAAATTTTACTTAAATTTAGACTTAATGTAACTAAAATTTTACTTAACAAAATTTAGACTTAATGTAACTAAAATTTTACTTAACAAAATTTAGACTTTTAATGATCAAAATTTTACTTAACAAAATTTAGACTTAATGATCAAAATTTTAAGTTAAGAAAAATTTTACTTAACAAAATTTAGACTTAATGATAAAAATTTTAACTTAACAAAATTTAGACTTAATGATCAAAATTTTAACTTAAGAAAAAAATTTACTTAACAAAATTTAGACTTAATGATCAAAATTTTAACTTAACAAAATTTAGACTTAATGATCAAAATCCTCGGCACCGCCACCGCCCTCTCGGTCACCGCCACACCGGTCTCTCGGCCACGCGGTCACCGCGTCCCCCTTTCGCCACCGCCACCGGTCTCTCGGTCACGCGGTCACTGCGTCCCCCCTTTCGCCACCACCACCGTTCTCTCGGTCACGCGATCACTGCGTCCCCCCTCTCGCCTCCCTCGTCGCCCTCTCTCTTTATATGTAGAAGAGATATGATAATGCTGGCATATACACAATTAATTTGTTTTTACTACATGTTTTCAGGACTGACATATGGCGGACGATAGAGCTGACCCGATTCTGGACAACTATGATCCGGACGCTGAAGACCATATGTTTGGCATCATAAAAGGCGATATTCCATATGTGCCGACCGGAGAAGAAGAAGATGATATCTCTTCTTATCCGAACCTTGAGTGTGAAGATGAAGGGCGCCGTCGAGCAAGATGATGCCGAAGAAACGTCGATAAACGACGATCTTCAATTGGAAGTAGCAACCACCTCCGGCGCCGAGGTATATATATATACATATTGAGCGTCCGGTGATACAAACTAACCGATTTGAATAAATGTGTGTGTACTAACGCGCGCGACTCTCTTTCTTATTTTAGCCCTCGGCCGGATCGTCGAAAAATCGAGTACGTCGTCAAAGCGTGGCGCAACCAAGACGATGAAACCAAACGAAACATGCACCATCGATGTTGTCGATGAACAAACCGGCAGGCCGCCGGAGCCCAGCAAGAACGCCACCAAGTTTGTCGGCCAATGCGGAGCCGTTGTTAGAGACAACGTCTCGATCACCGTCCAGGAGTGGAATGAGCCAAAGAAGGCACGTCTTGGTTTCACTTTTGTCGATAAGAGAACAAAAAAAGATTGCTTCAAGAAGCTTATGGAACATTTTGTTCTACCTCCGGAATACCGCGTATACGATGAGGCGGGTAACAAGATTCGGGAAAACAAGGAGAGGTGCAAGCTAGTCAAACAGTTCGCTTCTTTCTAGGATGGCCAACGCATTCGGAAATACAAGCAAAATCTAGCCCATGACTTTGTCAAGCCGGGCAAGACTCCGGATTTCACAGGACAATATGAGAAACCGCAACATGATTGGCCAGAATTTGTGAAGCAAAAGAAATCGGAGCAGTTCCTTGAAATATCGAAAAAAATAAGGAGAATGCGGCCAAGAAGGAGTACAATCATATCATGGGGCCAGGAGGGTATCGCTTTGGCAGCCTAAGTGGGAGAAGATGGAGAACGAGCCGAGGGCGCGAGGAATCCATCCAGGTACGGAGGGATGGGACCCAAGGGCCAAAAGCTGGTGGTACGGGCATGGGGGATCGCTGAACCCGGAGACAGGGGAGTGTGTTTATCAGGGCAAAATAATTACACCCACCCAAAAGCTTATTGAGGCAATGAGGGAAGCTCAAGAGGGGAGGATCAAGTTCAACAGAGAGAACGACGCCCTGACAAAAGCCCTCGGGAATCCCGAACACGGAGGACGTATACGAGGCATGGGGCCCATTCCGTGGAAAGTAGGGTTCCCCGTAACGATGACCCGTACGGTTACGAAGCCGTAAGAGAAAGATGGATCGGGATGCGGATGTTGTGGCGAAGTTGGTAACGGAAATGGATGTGATGAAGAAAACCGTGAGTGTACTAGTCGCCGAAAGAGATGCAGCTCGGGCGCAGCATGAAGATCATCCAATGGATCTCGGAAGCCAGCAGCGGAGAAGAAGCAGCGTGGCTTCCACGGAGGCCTCACCGGCTGGTGCACCGACGATCGAAATTACTGCACCGGAGCCTCTGGTGGTCGAAATTACTGCACCGGAGCCTCCTCGCTACCCCGTGGACGATATAAAGGAGATGAAAGCATGTCATCTGTATTATCCTATCGGGAACATGTCCATGAAGGTAGCCATCGGCAGTGCTTTACCACTGGAGCACTCCACCACAACAACCCCATTCAAGATGGCTATGCTCGTGTCACGGTGGAGGAGATAGTCCAAGGGTTTGAGGACCCGGACATTGACATTGCTACACCCGAAGGGGTGAAAAGACTTGGAGATGTCAAGCGCCAGTTCATTCTATGGCAGAAGAAATTTATCAAGTTTCCGGGCGAGGCGCCAACAAGTCCACCCCCGTACGGTGGTGGTGGTGGCGGTGGCGGTGACGGTGGCGGTGGCGGTGGCGGTGACGGTGGCGGTGGCGGTGGTGGTGGTGGTGCTTCACCTAATACACCTCATTCACGTCGGCCGACGCCGCCCCCTGGTCCTCGTCCGGCGGGTGATCGGACACCGGTACCGCCCCAATCCACCTCCGGCGAAGAAGCGAAGCAGTCCCGGGTTATTAACCCGGACCCTTATGTACCTAGAACCACAAAGATACCGGAGCCATCACCGAAGCCTCTCATCCCGAGGCCTTGGGAACTTAGTGTCGAGGAAAATGCAGCGGCCGTGGCTGCTCGAAGCATGAGAAATGGAAGGAGGAGTGCAAGAAGAAAAGAGAGGGCGAGCCCAAGCTAGTATTTTCTCGACAAGCAAAAGCAATGGGCTAAGTCATTTTTGAACACACCGTCCCAAGCCGCGAAGAATCGCTCGACGACTATTTACGTGAACTTCGTAGGCAAGCACTCGCGTTCAAGAGGAACCAAGAGTTGGCGGAGAAGAAAGCCTTGGAGGACGAGGCCGAGACAAAATTAGAAAGGGGGAAAGAAGTTGCCCAGCTCGGGGAACAAAGTAAACAATCGATCGCCCCGCTCATAGTGCAAGCCACCGGTCCGGATGCCCCCGATATCATAGCAGCCTGCGGCAGCACATGGATTGACCGTAACGAGTGCCGTAGAACAAGCGGCCGACTTAGGTATCACTCTTCGTGCACTCGTTAGGCCTTGATGAGGCGCCAATGAAGGACGTAGTATTTACATATGTGAAGAATGGCCCTCTCATCGAGCCTCGCGCAGAAGAGGATCTACCTCGACAAATGAAAGGTCTCGCTAAATTGGTACAAGGGTTACATAAAACATAAAAACGCCAAAGACTATATCTATGCGGAAGTTAGATATGAGCATCACTTCAAACATTACTGGGTACAAATTCATCTGAGTGAATTGTTCCAGCTGTTCAATCTGCGCGACCTCGACAAATCTATCATCAGTTGCTACGTTCTGTAAGTGATTTATTAATTTCTACCCCATCTCGTTCTGTAAGGAACATCCATGATGTTGGGTTCATTGACCCACACATCGTTAATTCACATGTGTTAGAACACCACCCCGCCGACGTGGAGGATGACCTGTGGCGGTTTATTAGAAAACAGCAACAGAAAAGTGATATTCTATTTCCTTACCATTTTGGGTGAGTGTTTCTGTCTTGAGCACATTCTCTTTTGTTTACTCCATGCATGGTATGTGGTAATCGATGAGTTATGCATGATCGTGCATGTATCGTGTCCGCAGGTTCCACCGGATTCTTATGGTAATTCAAGTTCAGACCTCCTCGGTTCTCGTCCACGACTCTCCGAATATGGATCCGGCGCTTTGGGCCGACATGAGAAAAATGATGCAAAAGTAATTATTTTCATTCATTTGCGCTCTATATCGATCGGCCTATTTCGTTCATCATTTCCTAATATCAAGTAACTAATTAATAACTCTCTTGTTTATTTAATTTTCTTTGCCTCGTAGGGTTTGGAGACGGTTCGTAGATACCAAGGTCGGTGAATTCAAAAAAGAGCTACATTTTAAAATGGCAAGTGCGGACGACCGGGGATATTCAGCCACCGGGGACCAATCTATGTGGATACTATATTTGTGAGAGGATCCGGAGATACCGCAATGAGCGGGACCGGAAGTGTGAGAACAACATCCCGAGGAACAACCTCCGGAAGACGCTTAGTCCGAAGCTCGCTTCCGACCACTTCAAGAGGAACTAGCTGGATGGTTGGCGAGGGAAGTCATCGATCCTAGAGGAGAACACCATTACGATGACGTAGAACTTTATATGCACCAGAAGTTGTAACTAACTTGTTCAAAATTGTATATGGTCATCCGATATTGAATATATATTGTATATGGTCATCCGATATTGAATATATATTGTATATTCCTCTTGAATTCTTTTTGGTTCTAATTTCAAATTTGTTTGAAATTGTACATTCATATGCATGTATGTAGTACCGTAGAATATGTGAAACTCCTTCAAAATTAAAACCCAAAAGAAATAAAATAATACAAATTAAAAAGAAACCAGATTTAGGGGGAGGGGGGGCTAAACCCTAAACCTCGCGGAGGCCTTTAGTCGCGGTTGGCCGGAAGAACCGCGACTAAAGGTCCTCCGCCCCGGCGCTCGCCCTGCGGCCCACGTGGACGGGCCTTTAGTCGCGGTTCGTAAGGAACCGCGACTAAAGGGAGGGGCCTTTAGTCGCGCTACTTTGGTCGCGGTTGCGCAACCGCGACTAATGGCAGTTGCGAACCGCGACCAAAGCCCCTTTTTCCACCAGTCCGTCTCGTGCGTACAGCACGTCCGTCAATCTCAGCCAAACCGGCCGTCGCCCACTGGTTACTGTGACGTGGGCCACAGCTACTACCGACTAACGTATTCATGTTTTACTGCTGCATGTATGTCAGACTATTATTCCTTGTACAGCAATCTTCAAGCACTTTACAACGGTCCAGATAACAGGAGCAAATAGACTCGGGAGCCAAATCTCCATGCCCAGATAATATAACTTATAATATGTCAATGGGGTCTCTTTAGGGGTATTACAGATATTTACCCTCACAGCCACAGTCCAGACAGCCAGTTGCCAAATAACTTCATGGCTTTCTCACAGCAGACAGCTCACAGCTGCTTTTTCACAGCACACAGCTCACAGCTGCTTTTGGATAAGCCACAGCCCAACCAAACACACCCTTATTCTCGAGATCGACCCTGAAGACCTGCACCTTATCCCCGGTGGACGTCGGACCACGCACAACAAGCAGCTCCCCAGCATTGTCCATGAGAAACGGGGGCTGCCAGCACTCCCTCCAGCCGCCGACGACGACGGCGGTGAACCTCCAGCGGTCTTCCAGCACCGCGATAGTCCCTTCCATGTCCACGGCGTACACGCGGCCCTGGAAGGATACCGCGGACTCAAACGTGTCCAGGACCGGTTTGGCCTGTAGGATCCACTGGGAAGCGCCTCCGAAATTCAGATCGGATGAGGTTACCACGACGTCTGGGATAAGGCCCGAAAATTCAAGCGCTTGCTGCTCTGCGTGGAATCTGTAGAGCACCACCGTCGGCGACGAGCCCGCCGCCACGACCACCAGTCCGCCGTCGGGGTCGTGCGTTGGGTACACGGGGAAGCGGATCGAGGCGCCCGTGAAGGGGTTTAAGGCGAAGATCTTCTTGGAGGCGCTCGGCCCACGCAGGATGAGGAGGCCGTCGTTGTCCGCGGCAACGTAGGTGTAGTCGTGGAGCGCTGGCAGATCCTTCCACACGAAGCGGCCGGTGTCGACGTTGAGGAAGAGGCGGCGAGTGTCGCGCACGTTCACGTCGCCCGGCTCCAACATGACCCATCGCCGAGGGAGGAAGCAGGGATCAGGGCCGCGCGGGTCGGCGGTGGCGTCGCGCCAGCTGTGGCACACGGCGCGGAGGCTCACGTAGCAGTCGATGTCGCCGGAGGAGAGCAAGGCGTCCCCGACGAGGTTGAGGAGCTCGGAGGGGAGCGATGACCAGTCCGCCGCCATCGCCATGGAGAGGCGCCCGCGCTCGGAGCGGATCGGGCTTAATTGTTGGCGGTTTGGCTGCTAATCTCTAGGGAATATATATCCCAGGTTAGGTTAGGGTTGAAAATGAAATGAAAACGGATGGAAACATGCTTTATCGTTTTTATTTCTCTATATCTTGTTGGAATAAAAAATGAAATCGGAAACCCCGGAAACAAATATGAAAACGGAAATCATCGGATATGAATACAGAACGGACACGTTACGAAAACGGATATTTGCCATAACACAATGCAACATAATATCATGATTTGCAGACCGAAAGAGACACATAAATAAAAGAACAATAAGATAGGATATATCACTTAACTTCGACAAGTGGCAATTCAACATAAAGTAACACATATAGTTTAATGGCTGCATGCACACGTAATTATACAAGTGAGAGTAATTTGTGTACTTGATACGTGGCCAAGTCCAGTTTCATGTGTAAATGTAAACCTACTAAATGTACGGGCCTCTCTAGGTTATGTTTCCGGAAACTTTCCGTATTTATATTTTCGGAATTTTCTCTGCCGTTTCTATTTCCGTCTTGGCTCTCTCGTTTTTTTTCTCGTTTTCGTTTATGCTTTTGTCGTTTTCGTTTCTTTTCCTCCAAATGCCTCTTCCTTTTTCGTATTTGGTCCTCCATTTCCTTTTTCTTCGGAAACGGACGGAAAATTTCCCTTTCATTTTCAATCCTAGGTTAGGTGCACGACGGATCCAAACGATTTTTTTCTTCCTTTTGATTCCGGTGCATGACGTTTTGGGGAGCGCGCGGAATATAGGCGCTTGCCTGACTGCCCGTACATTGTTAATTTGTGTTAATTCATGCCTCTACTTCTGCAGTATGACTATTTAAGATCACACCAGATACTAGTAGAACGTATATTCAGCAGCCTGTAGAACTAGAGCTTCTCCATTGGGCCACACGGACTGGACCAAGCAAAGCTCGGAACAACTTCGGTAGTGAAACAACACCATAGCCGCGCAAGTACACAGCTCCGCGCAGCTGCAAACAGAGAACAAATTCATCAGGAACGCTACAGTTCTGACCGTAACAAACGGTATAACTGCACAAATACATCTTTTGATACTTCACTAAGTTATACTAGTCCTTCGAATTTCATTATTACAGCGCCAACAAAATTGCAGATGCAAGAAACAGTAATTCATGAACTGAATCCCAACTCCCATTGATCTTTGGACTCTAGCTAGAACTACATATCCCACCAGGTTTTTTTTTTCCTCGGCCTGTATTTTTTAGATTACCGTGAAAATCACTTTTACCGGTTACCACCGAAAAACAGTAATACCGGACGAAATATACTGATATTTATTTAAATTGTGAAGTTTGATTAAATTTTGACAAATTTTTCATTTGGGAAATCTCGGGTGGTATTATGGCATGTATTTTAGGAATTTCCAAAAATGGATAAGGGCATCTATCATGGTAGACGTTTAGTTAGGTTCATAAGTGATAAAAAAATTGACGTGTGAAACAGAAAAACGGCGGAGCGCTCTATCCTCCAATGCTAGCCGCAAACCCAGACGCTAAACTAGTACCACTATTTCACATTGAGATTGGATGAAACCCATAAAATAAAAAAAATCCCTTATTTACGGGAAACAATAGAATTTTTCAGTTACAAGTGTAGGATTGTACAAGAAGTGAGAAAGCAAACACGGAAATATTCACAAGAATCTATCTTCCATTATTAGACATACACTTCCACCATGCCACAACATTTTAACTTCAATTATACTCCATAACTTGGTAAACAAAAAGGGCATTTAGTATTTCTTTTTGACATTTATAGTATGTTGCGATGGATCCTAGCTAACTCAATTGTATATCTTTCAAATCATACATCATTGCACTACTCCCATGCCATGGTAGAGATAACGTACATTGAACTATTTTTGGTCAATCATTTAAAGTTCTATTAGATGATTACACAATATGCTAGTTTTTTTTCTGCCTCATAGAAAATCCAATTTATAAATTAAGTTTAATTATTTTTAGATGTTCGTACGACTCGCGCTCATTTAGGAAATGTGAACAAAACATTTTGAAGCTTACAAATTGTGCTAGAATAGATTTTTTTTACACATAAACTTTCATGATGATATGCTTTTCGTTTGGGAGAAGATAAAAGAATAATCTTCTATGTATTGTGTATTCATATATGTGTTTGATACCATTTTTCTCATGTTTATTTTTCCCATGAGATTGCATAATGTTGTAGTAGGATCACAATTTTTTGCATCATTTTTGTTATAATTTTAGTATCATAGAAATCTTGTGCAAAATTAGTGGGTATGGACTATAGACTATGATGCACTTTCAAAGTTTATCTTATATATAAATTAGAGAAAATTTCATTAAACCACACAACTTTGGGCAAGTTGATTGAAAGTACACAAATGATGTGATTTAATCTATTTGAGAACATTTTTCAAATTCTAGTACCAGGTAGATCCACATGGCATAGGAGTTGGTTCTCTTGGTTTTTTCCCTGCGGAGAAGACATGACTAGAACCAAACCTTTTGAAAGTTTTCACATTTTTTAACTTTCTAACAAAATTAGTTCAAATTTCAAATTTCAAGAAATATAATAATTAAAACTGCATGTAGTGAGTAAACTAGAAATTGTTGAGCTTACTTTGCCCACCCATTTTCGGTTTGGCCGTTTTTTAATAGTTTTTTGGCCCAAAATATATCTTCAGAACTGAAACTTTTGGTTGAATTCTGAAAAAAAATATAGTAACTCAAACTATATGGAGTTGCGGTTCTACGGAATTTCCGCTGTAAAATCTACATGTAGGCACCTAGATTACGAAACTCCATCACATTGCCATAGTTTGCGTGGTCCATGAGTATCCTTGTAAGGCTCAAGGGGCGGAGTGGACGTTGACGGTTCCCTTCGATAAGCATGATGTCAGTGGCCTCAATGAGTTTCTCAATGCCATCGTTATGAAGGCGAAACATGTAAAACCCGTGTTTGTTCGATCCGGACAAACCGCCGATGTAATAGATGCAATTGGCTTCAACGGTAGGAAGGTTATCAGCGTTAACGGACAGAGACCGACCACCAAGGAAGATAGCACGATTTCCGATGCTCTTGATCCTCTCAAGAACCTTATTCTCCAGATCGACACTGAAGACCCGCATAATGTCATTTTCGAACACCGGAGCATGCACAACCAGGAGTTCCCCCGCGTTGTCCACGAGAAACGAGGGGTGCCAGGCCTGCTTCCCGTCGTCGGCGATGATGGTGGTGATCCTGGAGTGGTCTTCGAACAACACGAGCATTCCATACTGGTCCATAGCGTATACCTGACCTTGGAAAGATATCACGGAGGCGAACGATTCGAGGGCTGGTTTAGCCGTGAAGATCCACCTGGACGCGAGTTCGTCAGTCGGATCGACAGTGGCTACGTGTTTCCGATCGTCCAAGATGTACAGCTTCATCATCGGCGACGAGCCCACCGCTACCGCGCGTCTCCTGGGTGCGCACACCGCATACACAGGGAAGCGGATCCAGGCGCCTGTGAAGGGGTTTAAGGCGGATATCTTCTTGGAGTCTCCTGGCCCCTGCAGGACAAGGAGGCCATCGCTGTCGGCGGCCAGGCAGTCGTAGTCGCGGAGCACGGGCAGATCTTTCCACACGAAGCTGTCGGTGTCGACGTTGAGGAAGAGACGGCGAGAGTCCTGCACGTTCGCGGCGCGCGAGTCGAGCATTACCCATCGGCGAGGGAGGAAGCGCGGGTCTGGGCCGCGCGGGTCGGCGGTGGCGTCGCGCCAGTGGTGGCACACGGCGCGGAGGCTCACGTAGCAGTCGATATCGCCGGTGGCGAGCAAGGAGTCCGCAACGAGGCCGACGAGGTCCGAGGTGAGTGATGACCAGTCCGCCGCCATCGCCATGGTTGGGCACCCGCGCCGCCGCCCCCTTGACTACGATCGGATCGGGATTAATTGTTGGTTATGGCATTATTGGATGCAGAGGGTCTCGAGCCGAATATGTAGGTGCGCGGGTCAGGTGTATGTACAACGGATCAATCAGACGCAGTCGTATTAACAGGTGAACGTGGAGACATGGCTTGCATTTTTAGAGCATCCCTACCGGAGCCCGTAAAAACGCGAACCGAAAATCACGAGTTCAGTGCACCGAACTCGTATTTACGGTGCCGGAAAATAGCAGGTGCAGAACAGAGCCCGTAACGTAAACTGAAAAACAGAATATTCTGTTGTTTCGATTTACGGTCTCTGTTCTGCGCATGCGGATTCCGAACCCGTAAAAGGCAGGGGTTTTGGGAAAATTGATATGCAACACATACAACAGTGTATCATAATTAATCAAATAATTATCCAAATTATTACAACACATAAATAATTATCTGAACCAAATTATTACAACAGTTTTGGAAAAATTGAACAAATGTAAAATGTCTCAACCAAATTACAACAACTTCGGGAAAATTGGACAAATGCGCAAATGTCTCAACAATGATACATGTGATAAACAAATGAATGAAATGGTAGGATCAAAGGCGACGGCCATGTCGCTGCCAGTGGTGCATCTTCAGATCATAGACGAGCTGGGCATGGGTATTGGCATTCTCAATATGTCGATGTGTTTCAAGGAAAGCTTCAATGCGATCCGGATTGCGTTGGGGTTCCACTCGGGTGCCAACATTGTCATAGAAGTAGGGCAAGCTCAAGTCTCTTTCATACTCGATGATCATGTTGTGAAGAATCACACAACATGTCATGATGTTGACAAGGGTTTTCTTGTCCCAAAATCGGGCTGGGCCACGAACAATAGCAAACCTTGCTTGCAAAACACTAAAAGCTCTCTCAATGTCCTTGCGAGCTGCTTCTTGAGCCTTGGCAAATTCAGCTTCTATTCTATCTTGGGGATCCTTGACAGACTTAACAAAAGTTGCCCAATCCGGATAGATGCCATCGGCTAGGTAATATCCCATTGTGTACTCATTGTTCATGACCTTGTAGTTGCAAGTGGGTGCTTTCCCATTTGCTAATTTAGCAAACAAAGGAGACCTTTGCAGGACGTTGATGTCATTGAGTGTCCCGGCAAATCAAAAAAACAGTGTCAAATCCACAAATCTTGTGATGCAACGGCCTCAAGTACAATGGTTGCATCTTTGCTCTTGCCACAGCTGTCCATGCCATGCCTTTGGACAATTCTTCCATGTCCAATGCATACAATCAAGACTACCAAGCATGCCAGGCTAACCTCTTTTCTCATTTATCTCCATCAACCGTTTGGTGTCATTCTCGTTGGGAGCTCGAAGATACGTAGGCCCATACAACTTGATAATAATGCGAGGAAACCTGCGGACTGACTCCGTGGTAGTATCTTCGCCAATTCGAAGATACTCGTCGGTGTAATCCGCAGGGATGCCATACGCAATGACCCTCATGGAAGCAGAGATCTTTTGGAAAGTGCTGAAACCCATCACCCCGGCGGCATTCCTACGTTGCTTGAAGTAATTCGAATGCAATTCGCACGCCTTGACGATTCAGACGAACAAGCTACGCCGCATGCGATACCTCCTACGGAACAGATGGGGAGGATAGTAAGTACCTCGGCGAAGTAGTCCTCCATCAGCTGCTCGTGGCCGAGGAGGCGATTCCGCCGGATGTGGTTCCGGCCGAACACGGAGCCGCGTCTCCGATTCAGCAGCTTCGCGCAGTCCTCCAGGTCCTTGACGGAGAGGAGGAGCATGGTGGCCTCCATCTCGTCGTCCTGGAGCAGCTCTTCGAGGTCGGAATCGTCGGAGCTCGACGAATCCGACAGATCGAACTCGTCGCCCGAGCTCATCCTCGATTCGGACGGAGCGGCGGCGGCGGCGGTGGGGGCGGCAGCCGGAGTTGGGCAAGGAACAGCGGGCGGGCTGCGGGGCGATCGGCGCTACCTCCGGGATGCGGGGCTCGGGCGAATCGGGCGGGGCGGCGGCGGCGGAGTGTGGTGGCGGCGCGGGGAGTGTGGGGAAGGAGCGAGCGAGCGGTTGCGTGAGCTGAAATTTCAGCGCGCCCTAGATAGGGATCGAGCATTCGGTTCGCTGGATCGACCCCTACAAATATAGGCCGTTTTGAGTTTTCGGTCCCGGCCCGAAAAAAGTTTTTCTGTTTTGGCCCTTTTACGGTCACTGATCAGCGTCAATTTTCAGCCCGAACCCGTAAACTGACGGTTATTTTTCGGTTTTGGCCCGTTTACGGCTCTGTTAGAGATGCTCTTAGTTTGAAACAGATTGTCACCGACTCTGGCTCGCCAAAGTAACAGTCCAATCTAGCTGTGGGACTCGTCTGGAACAGATTCAGAAACACCAACTGCTCCACAGCTCGTAGAATTCAAGACCGTCCATGACTTGTATGATTTTTTTCGAAACATGCAGGAGGACTGCATGTATATTTTATTAGAGGAGAAGAAAGACCAAGAGCGATCAAAGGTACATAGTCCAAACAACAGTGACCTACAACGATCGGATTACAAAATAACAGGGTGAAAATCGGGGCGGGATGCGGGACTTTTCCTCTAACTCTGCTTTATTACTGCTCTAATCAGGTACCTCCTTTTATTCTAAATCCTGTTTCGCCCGCCTGCAAAGGACTATCATATTTGAGTTTCTAGCTCTTATTTTCCCATCAGCTAAGTACATGTCAAAACAAAAAAATGTTGTCACTCTGCGTACCGCTTCTATAAGACGGCTGAAGAAGATCATGCGCATTAAGTCAAGACAAGATCAACTGCTGAGACGGCGTGCCAGACTACAAATAGTAACTAGTAGTACATTCTATTGATTTCACTGAGCTCTGTTACAACATAATCCATTTTACTTACCGTAACTCCTGCAGATCGAACACTATGTACCGGCGTAAAGACGTAAGAACGATCATAGATTCTACCGTAGTTTATGATTCGTCTCTTCAATACACCGATTATCCCAAAATCCAAAAGGGTGTCAAAAAATTCCTAACGCGCACAACAAGGGCACGACATTCCCACGTACGGGAATAGGTCTTCCGCGTCTGCGTCTCCTAGGCGGCGGCGGCGGAAACAAATTTCCTGCTCCAATCTCCGGCATCTGCGTTGGGCCCCTCTCCTTCCGCTTGCCGCTCCGGCGGTAGGAGGGAGGGGGACCCTGTTTTTTGCATGGTACTTAGGGCTAGGAGTTCTCTGGCATGGCGCGCCGTTTGGGTGGTGGGAGCGGCGCCCGGGCAAATAAATCTGCCTCAACTCTTCTCTCATACCGGCGCTGTCCTTCATGGCGGCGTCTCGGAGTTGGTGGCATTGTGGGCTTGCCGATCTTTCAGATCGGTGGCTTTAGGGTTCATGGATGGTGTCGCCGAGGCGGCGGCGACGACTCCATCAGATGGTTTTTTCCTCCTGCTCTATCCCCGTTGCTGCGGCGTTGTCTCCGGCGCCAAGGTGGAGCAGAGAGGATTCGTCCAGGAGTACGTGCAGACGGTGGTCTGCACTTGTGACAGCTGGAAGATGGTGCACCTTGTGGTGGGTTCGTGGTTGAAGGCTGATGGTTCTGGTTCCCTACTCCGACATCGTCGTGCGTGGGTGCCGGTGCTGAAGTTCGATGGCGTGTCCGAGTGACATGCTGCCCTGGTCTGATTCTTTCAACGGCAATGGTTTGTCCTATGGCAAACTACATTGGAGGTCCGAAAAGCTAATGATCAGCGATGGAGCCGCGTCGAGCTCAGGTGAAGAGGTGATCTGTCCATTTTTTCCTTGGTGGCTGCTACGGTGGTGCCAAAGAAGATGGATAGGCGTTGGTTTGTCACATAGGTTTATCCTATCTTTCCAGATCTGTAAGATCGGTGTATACGTACTTTGTATCTCGTCTTTTATTTATCAATGAGAATCGTATTACCATGCAAAAAAAATATCCCAAAATCCATGACGAACTTGATCAATTTCACCTGAAATCCAATCACGGACTAAGACTGGCGCATCGGGTAAAACAGTCAACTTATCGCAAATCCAGACGATTTTACAGGATACCAAACTAAGTCTAAGAGAAGCCCCCCAAAAAAATGTTCAACACAACCTATTATGGGATGGAGTAGTTGGGTTCTTGATGTATATATTGCTCTTTTGCTTCATATCTGATTTCTGCCTGAATGATAGACAGTTGCTGCTAGGGAGTTATAACGCTATTGCTCAGCTTAGGTTCAAACAAAATTTATATGCTCCAAATACTACTGGGTCTATTTCTATCAGCTGAGAAAAGAAAGTTGCTCACCAGGGAAAGCAATGCACATAAGAAATAAACTAGATCTTCAATAAAACAGCTGTGTTATTTTTCAACGATACATTTTTCTAAGTTACAAGACATTGGTCAGTCACGAAACAGCAAATTCCATGTAGAGTACCTCAAATGTAACATGTGAACCATCAGAAGATGCAATGAACTCAAATTATAACGAGAAAAAACAGACAATATGAACCCAATGAAAATAGCAGGTTTCCAGAATCTATACCACAAATTAGCACACATGAAATATTTGTTGTTTGGTCACACGAGTATTTACAAATGGAAACCCACCGCTACTTAATTAGATGACTGAAAATTGACATATAGTTTTTTGTTTCTTAATCTTGCCACGAGTTCTCATTACAGCATGGGATCAACCTTCAGCCAATCACGATATGTTGGACCAGAGCTGGGTTGCATGTCCTTTGGAGCGAAAAATACCCTCACACGAAACTGGCCATACACTGAAATCAAGTCATCTGGAGAAGTAACAGGTCCAACAACTCCATCCTGAAAAGTCCAACAAAATAGTGATTTCTCAATTTTCAAGTGAACGTCTAGTTTTCCCTTTGACTTCACCGCAACGACATGCTTGAGTATTTTCTCATTCATACAGCATTTGTCATCAAACATCACAATCTCATGATCGAAGCCACTGCTGAAAGCGGAAAACCTCATGTGATGAGGATGGCCAGACTTTGCAAAGACTTCTATCACGGCCTCAACACTCTCTGAAAGGAACATGTGGTCTATTTCCAAGGTGCAACTGTCACTAGAAATTTGTCCCTTCAGCATGAAATCAAAATCTGAGCGGACAAAAATCTCAACATAGGCAGAAAGTAATTGTTTGTCCGCTGATCCATCCCCTTCCTTCTTTACCCAAAGATCAACTTCTAGTAATGCATGCTCCAGTACATACATTCCTCGACAAGGGGTGCAAATAGGTAAGGTGAAGGAATCCTATAATTGAACAACTTGTTAGAACTGAACAGGCAAAATCTACTTCCAATTACAGTGGCATGTATGGATAGAACAAACTCAATAATATGTGCATGCTCATATTTAACAAGTGTTCCACATTCCTTCACAATGGAGGATTGCATGTGACTTAGTGGCATTTGCAAGTAAACATTCATGTAAACTAAGACCTCGCGTACTCCAAAAACATCAGTACTAAGGATCTCATGAATCATGATCTCCCACTACGTCCTATTGATCTATAACATCCATAACACATGTGTGGCAGAATAACGACTCACGAAAAGAAATACTCCAATATGAAATGTCATATTAATAAACCAATATCACAATTTGTATATGTCCTTGGGGCAACATATAAAACACAGGTAATCTGACAAGCATGTTAATGTGATTAACAATATGCAAGTAACAATGGTTGGCCTATTAAAATATAATGAACTGGGTGAGAGCAGAACTTGCTGCAACGACATAGTCATGATCCAACCAAGAGCAGCAATCAGATTAAGAAAAACAGAACTACTCTGAAATAGCATAGAAGAAGGACCGTACAAGAAACATAGAAGATGGACCAAATGCAAAACTTTCAATGGATCAAAGCAAGAAGAAGCTAATTGACATAGACCTTATCTCATATTGATGAATAATGTTGTTCACAACCAGCCATTTTGAACATAAAACAATCCTTACTTACCTGCTCAATCATGACAGCATCATCTCTTGAACGGCAAAACAGATGATTCCTCAGCGGCTCCAGGTCATCCCGGACAGCGAGTATTCCATAAACACTAATGGGATAAGATACCTCAGAGCACGACAAACACAAAGAGAAGATCTGTAGCATCTCTGCTGGTTCACGATATCCAAGAACTGGTGCAGCTGCAAAGATTGGGAAGAAAAGTAAGTCGCTAAGAGAGCACATAGATTGCACACAGCTGATTACTATGAATAAATGACACTTACTTGTAGAGGTATCATGGGTCATGTATTTACGGTGGTAGCAGTAGCCCCTCCGGGCACATAGACAAGTTGCAGCAGGGAGTACTCTCAAAGGAAAAGGAAGGTCATCAATCTGCTGACGCAATTTGGAATATTCTTCATTCTTTCTCACTAGATTCGTTAACCATATGTTTTCCATTCTCTTTGCTTCTCCAATCGAGTAGTTTTTTCCTGAAAAATTAATGGGGCATCAATCAGCAGTTAACCATTAAGGTTCACCTCGTCTACTTTTGATTGTATTTCGTCGTGGGATCAATTCACGAACTTCTATATATTCATCTTCTCTCTCTCTCTCGCACCCGAGGGCACGAGCACACACAAACAAACAGTCTCAACCCTGCCTCCTCCCCATACCAGCCTCCTTGTCACGCACCTCAATATTTCCCCGCCGCCATGCCTACCACCATCAGCTCAATCATAGCTTCCACCCACCTCCTAACTGGAACAATCACCACCATCACCTCCTACACGTTATCTTGTCAGTCAGCTTGAAGCCCAGGGGGCTCAAGTGAGCCAGCACCCCAAACTATAACCTCAACAAAACATGGAACACCACAGGGTTCGCTATTGCAGTCTACTGGGTTCTACGCCCAAGAGCACCCATAATGTGGAATACTCAATTCGTCATTGTTTGGAGCGAATTTGGTACGTTCTTCGATAATTACCTACCTGGGCAATTTGTCTCCTTCGCCTCGTCTATCACTTGGCCACGGTAGAGGGCTTCGCCATCGTCAGAAGTGTCGTCGTCAGTAGACATCTCGGGCACCGCATTCCAGATAGTGTCACCGGGATCTGGATCTGAGCAGTTACAACAAATAATAAGCAATCCATGTACGGTGAAGATCAGAAAAACAAGGGATGAAGATTTATGGAACAAATTACAAATGTGATGCACGGTATACTGACCAGCACCCATCGGGTGGTTGACCCAGCGGGACTCTCTCCTCTCGTCCACCTCCAACTCCACTTCCACGGGCGGGCCATGGAAACTCTGGAGCGCTTGGTCGCCTAGGTCTAAATTGAAACCAAAGTTGGCCTGTTCCGCGTGTTCCCTTTCGATTTCCACTGCGCCACGCCGCTCCTCCACTGATCCCATCGCCGCGGGGAGGGTTTCTTTGGCGGCGGCCACGGTGGATTTGTTAAGAGGCACGAAAATACCAACGAGACGGCGGCGGAAGTAATGGCATTTAACCCGTAATAAAATGCAACTTGAAGGTACATCATAAAATTTCAATAACTTCGAAAATTTCTCTTTGAGGAGGCCATGAGCCTAATGTCCATTCACGTATTTTCCGAGAGTACATTGAATCTCATTAACCTTTGAACTCCAATTTCTCCTTTTTGAGGAGGCCAACATTCCAATTTCCAACACTAAGAGCTTCTCTAGCGGTCCAGGATTTCAGTTCTTCGGCCCGCCTGTCGCTCCCCGCGGGCGAGCGATTCCAACCCTAGCCCAGCAACTCCTCTCCCCTCCCCCTTCAGACGTCGCCGCCGGGGTTAGTCGCCTGCCAAAGACCGTGGGGTGCCGGCGGCGGCGGATCCAGGGATCCCACCCGCGAGGTGGAGGCGTTGGGATCTCCCATCTTGGCGGTGGAGATCTGCAGCGACGAGCCGGCGGCTCCTCGCGCCGCGGGCCGGCACATCGCGGCGAGACAACTCCTCGTGGTGGAGGTGGGCGAGCTCGACCATGCTGGCTTCTTCCTCGCGGGCGACAATAGCAGCGGCGCAGCTTCTTGTGGCAGGGCATCTCGGGTGACGGGTGTTGCCTGCCAAAACCCACCGGCGAGCAGCGACGAGCAACACGAAGAGCCGGGAGGCTCCCAGAACTGCTGGTGGGTCCTGGTCCCTCGGGCGACGGCCCGCAAAGCTCTGGCACGCGTCCTGGCTAAATGTGAGGGCGTGCCACCCGACCTATACCCGGTCGGGAAGGTGATGGATTGCTTCGATTAGTTTCCTGCATGGCAGACACGTAAACATTAAATCCGAGCCTCGATCGGCTCTCAGGTTATCCTGTGAATCAGCTCAAAGAGCCGATTCACCCATGGTTCGTATTGGATCTACGATAACATGGTGACCCTGCTTGATCAAAACCAAGTTAAATTGATCTACGACAGTTTAGGGCTTTCACCGCATAATTGGAACGTCCTACACGTAGTTGAGCCTGGCAGATACGAAAGATAACAGAAAACTAATCCTAGAAGAGGCCTAAAAACCAACATAGAGTCGATTCCCGGAACAACCCCTCTAGGATCGGCAAACCATACCTCACGCACTACTGGATCGTTCAACCCGTTTGCAAGGCCTGACCATGCGGATATCAAACTAATCCTTGGAGAACAAGGAACAACCATAACAGATCAAATCTACTAAATAAAGTCCAAGCAAGGTGCTGCCCTTACACCTAAGATAGGTGCAAAGGCAGCTAGATATTCAAGGGCAGCATAACTAAGCAAACATATCAGAAAAGTATCGATGCTAGCCCAAAAACATCTATGATAACGGTGTTACTCGCCATCAACAAGGCTTCAGCACGAGCAACACCAGACAACGAATAAACTGATACTGCCTAGATCGCAAGATGCGATCTAGGCAGCATGACGCTTGCCCGGAAGAAACCCTCGAAACAAGGGGTGGCGATGCGCCTAGATTGTGTTTGTTGTGAACGTGATCGTCCTCCTTTCTCAATAACCCTAGGTACATATTTATAGTCCGTAGATTTTCTATCTTTGGAATAAACCTAACTGTGTACGAACCAAACTCTATCTCTTAATTCTAAACTGAAACGTGATCTACTATAATGTACAGATACACGGGCAATCTAGCCCAAACTCTCGCACGAGGCCGATTCATAAACACTTTATGTGCATATCTTCCAAGCCCATCTCAATCACGGCCCATCTCCTGATTTGGCTAAAATCCGGTGATAACACATGCCCCCTGGTTTTGGCAATAATAATTCCAAAACCACTCTGTTTTCCTTCATCGGGTCATGCGTTGCAGAGCAGAACCGCTACAGTGCCCTTCCATCATGATGCCTTGCCTTCTCAACTTCTCTATACTGCACGATTTGACAGTTTCGGCACCACATCCTCGAAACTGCCACAGCATTGAATCATCTTCCACTATATCCCCTTTATTTAACCGCATCCGAGCAGTTTACCTCTTCATCCTCTGCATTAGCAATCGAAAACCCCCTTCCTCTGCAACCATGGACTCCTCCTCTGCCTCTTCGGGTCTCTCCTTCCAATCCTCCTCCTCCAGCGAGCCGGCGCCGGAGTACGACCCGATAGCGGCGTACGAGGCCCGCGCCCCACTGTGGTGGGACGAGAGGGATTGAGACTTCTCCGTCGAGTCAGAGGATGACGAATCCTTGACCGACGGGGAGGATAACCTCCAGTTCCTCGTGGACGGGGAGTTGGAGGAAGAGAGCGATGACGACGCCTTCTCGTGGGGTGAGGACCTCTCCTCCGACGAGGAGGATGAAGCGGAGGACGACACCTCCTCCGACAAGTACCCGCCGGCGAAGCGCTTCCGCGCCGGGTCGGACAACGACGACGAGGAAGAAGAAGAAGCCCCTGCCGAGGGCTTCAGCAGCGACGAAGACGTCGCCGGCAGCAGCGCCGATAGCGGCGAGGACGGCGACGATGAGGGCAGCGACGGCCCCTAGATTAGGGACTACTAGAATAGGGCTAGTAGTAGTGCATTAGGCAGCAGATCCTCCTTTTGTGAGCAATCGGCTCTTATTGTAAAATCCTCCTTTTAATCCTCTGTACGTCAATTGTCTTTGCTCTTGCTACTCTGTCAGGCCGGTGGATAAGACCAGCCTCACCCCGTTTTTTGAAGCTTCGATGCGCTCACAGCCGTCCAAACTGACTCCAGAGATCGGCTCTTGGTCGTCTGCGTCCCAAATATTCATGCCAGCTATTGAGATCTCGATCGAGTCATCTGCATGAACGACCTCCACTTCATCTCCATCCCACTGTATCAGGCATTGGTGCATTGTGGATGGAATGCACCAGTTGGCGTGAATCCAATCCCTCCCTAACAGGACAGCGTAGGTGCTTTTGCTGTCGATGATGAAGAATGATGTAGGGATGGTTTTTCGGCCCACGGTTAGATCCACGTTCAGAACGCCTTGTGTTTCTGATGCTTGGCCGTTGAAGTCGCTTAGTGTGACGTTGGTTTTGATCAGATCTGCGTTAGAGCGTACCAAACGCCGTAGCATGGAATATGGCATTATATTGACTGCCGCTCCTGTGTCAACCATCATCTTGCCGACAGGCTGCCCGTTGATATAACCTTTTAGGTACAGGGCCTTCAAATGTTTGTAGCTCTTCTCTCGTGGCTTTTCAAAGATAACTGGCCGTGGGCCGCAGTCAAACTGTGCTACTGGCACTTCTTCGGTTCTTGGAGCACAAAACTCTGACGGAAGTATGAACACCATATTTGTACCAGCCGATGCCTTCGCATCGGATTTTATTTGTTTGGGGTGCCATTCTTTCTTCTGTGGACGATTCTCCGCCTCCAAAGTTTGCTGAATTTTTACGGCCAGATCGGGCCGCGCTTTCCTCAACGTGTGCAGGTATTGCGCCTCGGCTTCCTCCAAGCTACGTAGACGCTGAACCCTACGCTTTTGGGAGTGACTGAGTCCATCAGGGCACCACCTTGGCCGGTGGTATCTATCTTCTTCTTCATCTTCTGACTCCTCGAAATCTTCCCCCCGAGATGACTCAGCTCGTCTGTTCTGAGATGGGAGAGGCCCTAGACGCTTGAACACTGAAACCTCACTCGTGTCCTTCTTCTGCTGTCTACATTCCGGGCAGTTGTCGATCGTAGGCAATCGGCTCATTCCTGAATCCCAGCAGTGCTTAAAGAAAGGACAATCCCAGTGTCTGTCCATGTCTTCCTGCTCTCTTGACTTCCCCTTAGCGCGGTGCTCATATCCTTCGTCGTCTCTATCATACCGACGATATTTTCCGTTGTCTGCATCAGACCGACGATATCTTTCGTCATCTACGTCGTACCGCCGGCGTCGGTCGTACTAATGCTCATATTTGTTAAGGAGATGCGTAGAGAGCGGTCGTTGATACCGCACGTTTCTCACTTGTTCCTCGGTGATGTACCGTCTGTCATCACATCGGGGCCGGTCGCGTGGGCCGGCCTCCTCCTTTTCCTTGCCACGGGAGGGACCGATTTCTTCTTTATCCCTGCCATGGTGGTATACAGTCCCTGCCATGTTAACATCGAATGAGAAATCCAGCTGACGCCTCGTGGAGTGATTGTGTTCCACCATGTTGACGCCAGGAAACGGTTGCGTGTCCACTTTCATGGCAAACTGACCAAGGATCAAACGGCCTTGTTCTATCGCCGTTTAGATCTGCCGACGCAGTTCTTTGCAGTCATTGGTGGTATGAGTGAACGAGTGATGCCACTTGCAGTATGGTCTCCCGTTCATTTCTTGCACCGTAGGGATTTTATGGCCTTCGGGTAACTTCAGCTGTTTTTCCTTAAGCAATAAATCGAATATCTGCTCAGCCTTGCTTACATCGAAGTCAAACCCTCTTGCTGGCCCTTGTTGTTTCACCCATTTGCAGGACACGGGAGCTGCCCCCCGAGCCCATTCAGCCACGGCTACTTCTCGGTCTTCGCAAAGTCCTCAACTTCTTCTGTCTCGACCAGGCCTATCGGGCGTTTGAACTTATCTTGGTACAATTCTGGGTGGCGCTGCTCATACAATGTTAATTTCTGAACCATGTGCGCCAGTGAATTGTATTCCACTTGGAAAGCCAGATCCTTGATCGGCGCTGCGAGGCCCAACGCTGCCAGATCGACTGCTTCTTTCTCAGTTAAACGAGCCGAATAACATCGGTTCTTGACAGTCCTGAAACGCTGAATGTATTCCGACACCGTTTCTCCCGCTTCGCCGCACTCGCGCCGGATCGGCAATGCCAGCGTCGGTAGCTTCTGAGTGATATTGAACATGAAACTGCTCTTCCAGTTGCTTCCACGTCCGGACTGAATCTGGTGGCAACGAGGTGTACCACCCAAAAGCTGGTCCTGTGAGAGATTGCGCAAAAAACCTCACACGTAACGGGTCTGATGCTGAAATCATGCCCAACTGTGCCAAATATCGGCTCACATGCTCAATTGAGCTAGACCCTTCTGATCCATTGAACTTTGAGAACTCAGGGAGCCGATACTTGGGTGGCAGCGGAATCAAATCATATTCATTGGGGTACGGCTTGGAATAGCCGATTGTTCTCCTCTTTGGCAGGATGCCGAACTGGTCTCTCAAGATTGTACTGATTTGTTCCACGGTATGAGCTGCAGGGGCTGAGCTTTCATGACTCGTTCCGGTGGCATATTTAGCTAGCCACGCCTGTTTATCGGCGTCTGCTCCAGAAATCCCTCCTGCTGCAATCTGGTTCGTGCGCGCCCAATTATTGCAGTCCGGCACGTATGTGCGCACGTATCCATGCGGAATTTCTTTAGGCGGCTCATACAGGAATTGGCAATCACCAGGATCGCCTCCAACCTTGTAGACGACGTATGCCGGTGAACCATGTGGCTCTGGAGCTGCAAACGTGAATGGCAGCTGCGGTCTGGTCTGGAACGGTATTTCTCCCTGGTGAGTTCCTAGGGCAGGCCCTGACGGAGAGTACTGATGCTTCATGATTTCCTGAACCACGCGAACCGCAATACGCTCCAAAGTGTTCACCAGGCTCTCAGAATGACGGTGTAGAGAATGAGCCACCATGTAATTAACTTCCTAGCGCAGAGCTCTGGTACGTTCCTCCGAAGGGAGAGACAGATCTACTTCGTCGAGAACGCCGTCGGGTAAGAACCCTTTCCACCTGATGCCATGTTTACGGGTTCTCTCGAAAGAGCCGATGAGATTGGCTTCGAAGACAGCTTTAATCTCAACGTATTTCTTCTTGTGATCCTCAGGCAGATCTTCGTACGTGACTGGTCCGTCCGCCATCTCAGCTGCAGATGTTGACGTAGTTGCTGTAGAATGTCCCACCAGGCGTGCCAGAATGTGTTGCCTGCCAAAACCCACCGGCGAGCAGCGACGAGCAACACGAAGAGCCGGGAGGCTCCCAGAACTGCTGGTGGGTCCTGGTCCCTCGGGCGACGGCCCGCAAAGCTCCGGCACGCGTCCTGGCTAAATGTGAGGGCGTGCCACCTGACCTATACCTGGTCAGGAAGGTGATGGATTGCTTCGATTAGTTTCCTGCATGGCAGACACGTAAACATTAAATCCGAGCCTCGATCGGCTCTCAGGTTATCCTGTGAATCAGCTCAAAGAGCCGATTCACCCATGGTTCGTATTGGATCTACGATAACATGGTGATCCTGCTTGATCAAAACCAAGTTAAATTGATCTACGACAGTTTAGGGCTTTCACCGCATAATTGGAACGTCCTACACGTAGTTGAGCCTGGCAGATACGAAAGATACCAGAAAACTAATCCTAGAAGAGGCCTAAAAACCAACATAGAGTCGATTCCCGGAACAACCCCTCTAGGATCGGCAAACCATACCTCACGCACTACTGGATCGTTCAACCCGTTTGCAAGGCCTGACCATGCGGATATCAAACTAATCCTTGGAGAACAAGGAACAACCATAACAGATCAAATCTACTAAATAAAGTCCAAGCAAGGTGCTGCCCTTACACCTAAGATAGGTGCAAAGGCAGCTAGATATTCAAGGGCAGCATAACTAAGCAAACATATCGAGAAAAGTATCGATGCTAGCCCAAAAACATCTATGATAACGGTGTTACTCGCCATCAACAAGGCTTCGAGCACGAGCAACACCGGACAACGAATAAGCGATATCTGCCTAGATCGCAAGATGCGATCTAGGCAAGCATAACGCTACCGGAAGAAACCCTCGAAACAAGGGGTGGCGATGCGCCTAGATTGTGTTTGTTGTGAACGTGATCGTCCTCCTTTCTCAATAACCCTAGGTACATATTTATAGTCCGTAGACTTTCTATCTTTGGAATAAACCTAACTGTGTACGAACCAAACTCTATCTTTTAATTCTAAACTGAAACGTGATCTACTATAATGTACAGATACACGGGCAATCTAGCCCAAACTCTCGCACGAGGCCGATTCATAAACACTTTATGTGCATATCTTCCAAGCCCATCTCAATCACGGCCCATCTCCTGATTTAGCTAAAATCCGGTGATAACAACGGGACGATGGCCTCGGGTGGAGAGACAGAGTCGGCTATGGCGGCTAGCAGCATCCGTGGGTGCGCGCTGTCGTCCTTTGGCCGCGCCGGTGTCAAGGCGATGGTGGGTGGCGGTCGTGGCGTGGTGGCTGCTCCGGCGCCCACCCACCAGATCTGAAGGTCAGCTCTTTCCTCTCTCATTGGCTCTCTTCTCCACCCGAGTTGCTCGTCGGCTCCTGAGGGATCTGGGGACGGTTCGGGGGTGGTGGTGTGAGATCGGGACCAGGAGAAACCCCTGGTTGGCTGGACTACCACGACAGTGGCGACACCCTGGGGCGTCGTACTTCCTCCTGAGGAACTGTTGAGGTCCGAGGTTCTCCCCACCCCGGCCATGTTCCCGGGTGAAAACCCAAAATTCTTTGGATTGGGCAACGTCGGCGCCATGGGTGTCAATTCCTCCTTGGGGTGTCGCTTGGGGAACGGTTACCGGTTGAGGGCGGTGGTGGTGTTTGTTGGCTGGTAGTGGTGTTGCCCAAGCACGCTCGATGACCTGCTCTTTCATCAGCGATCGTAGCCCCTGTGTGCGTTCTTCGCTGTGGCTCCCTCGGACGGTGGCAGTACATCCTCGGTGGCTTCGTCAGCTTCGGCGAGGTGTGTCTAGTTGCTGACCAGGTTTGGCTTGTGGTGTGCACCCTCCATAGCTCAGGGGAGCGTATCCAATGGCCGGAGGTTCGGCGTCCTTCAAGCCAAGACGAGGGGGAAGGGATATCTCTTTGGCATTGGTAATGGTTGTTGGTACTGCCCCTCCCAACATGTTGCATACGACGACTTCCTTCCAGGTGGTTCCATCAGACATGTGTTGCGTCTTGTTTGGTGGCTTCGTGAGGAGGCTTCCACATCGACAAGCTGTTTTCTTCTTTATCTTGTGCTTTTGGTGTCGTTGCGTTGTAAGCGGGTTAGCACCTTGTAACAAACCTTGGCCGTTTGCGCATTTATTAATTTAAAGATAGGCACTTGGGCCTTATGTTTAAGAACTTTTCTAGCACATCCCTCAAGCAGCCCGCAACATGTTTGCAGGCAGACGTAAATATGGATCAGACCCCACGATACGAGGTTTGGTCCATAAAGATTTTGCTGGACTCTATTTTCAGGCTGCACCGGATGGTATATATCACGTTCAAAGCGGGCGATGTGGGCCGATACCCTCACCCTGCTCCACCGCTTTCACTGCTGCATCCACCACTTGCATACCGATGTCGGCGACCTCAGTCGACCGTGTCGCTCGCCAGCAAATCCGAGCTCCCCGCAGCGCCATGGTGTCCGAAAGTGGCTCGAGTTGGCGTGGGGGCAGCCAGATTAGGCGTGGCAGAAGCTCAAACGGTTGAGGTGGTAGCTTGAGCGGGCGCGGCGACGCCGTCGGGAAATCGGAGGCCGCGAAGAAGAGGTCGGACGTGGAGCGCCTCCGGGGCTTGTATAGGTACACGAAGTACGGGCTGGCGCCACCCCCGAGTTCTACCGGCGGGAGTCAAGCTTCTGCCGCCATCTTCTCTGCTTCCGCCGCTTTCTCCATGTCGACTTCGAGCGCGCCACCGCCGGTGAAGATGGAGGTTGAGGACGCGGAACTCGCACGGATCCTTCCCACGCTCGAGGACGTTGTCGGCTTCCCGCCCAGGCAAATTCTTCGACGACCATCACCTCCCAACTGTCATCAGGTTCGTGTCGGAGACGAGCTGCCACGAAACGGAGGAGGCGGAGGAGTGGCGAGTGGTCGCAAATGAGTAGGGGAAAGTTTATTGCAACCTCATTAGCAGCGACAACGAGTGAAGCCGCCATAGCAAGACGCTCCGGTGAGCATCCCAGAGTAGAATTTTGGCTTGTAGGTTGTCGTGGTGGGGACTTCCTTCGATTTAGGTTAAATTTTATGCAAATCCGAGTCGCTTTGTATAGAAATGAACATAGATATGTCAGCACACACGTGAACATTAGCACCCGTATCAATCCACCAGCATGGAGATTGAAATACCAAAAGAACAATAAAGATATTACTGTACCCATCAGCATTGCTAGCGGACACAGTGTTGACATGCTTCACCTTTTTCTTGCAGTCTGCACGCTCTGGGCAGTCCTTAGAAAAGTGGCCAACCTCTCAATAGGTAAAGCATCTTATATCTGCTTTGTTCATTATCTCCTTCTTGAAGGTTGTAGTTTTCATAGGCTTATTGAAGAAGGGCTTGTTATTCCCTTTGTTCTTGTTGTAGGGTTTCGTCTGCACCATGTTAGCACTAGACCGACCCTCTTCTTTCTCAGTAGTATCCTTACCTCGAGCTTTCTCCTCAATATCAAGAGACGCTATTAGATTTTTAACTGATATCTCATGTCTTTTATGTTTGAGAGTTGTGGCAAAGTTCCTCCATAATGGGCGCAACTTAGCGATAATGCATCTAACCACAAACTTGTCATGTAAGGCACACTTAAGGAATTCAACCTCTTTCGCAATGCACTATATCTCATGAGTTTGTTCAACTACAAATGGTTGCTCGTCATCCTGAAGTCATGGAAGCTCTCCATGATGTACATTTCACAGCCTGCATCGGTTGCACCAAATTTAGCATTCAGTGCATCACATAGCTCTTTTCCATCTGTTATGTGCATATACATATAACAGAGACGATCAGCAAGAATACTCAGAACGTATCTAACAAAGAGAGTATTGGGTTGCTTGAACTATTTCTGATCTTCGTGAGATGTAGTTCCTTCAGGTAAGCCCTACTAACTTTGAACACTTTCATATGAGCATATCATGGCCTTAATCTGTCACCTTTTAAAGTGCACACCGGTAAACTTATCCGGTCTCAGCGCATCAGCAAAACCAGCCATTGTTAACTCAAAAAATTTCCTACAATTAGGTTTTTGGATTGTTGTATAATTAGGCATAGTTTTCATGATTAATTCCAGAATATTAAGCATGATGACAACAACTACTAAGGTGTTAAACTAGAATATACTAGATGCATTAATCAACATGAATAGTTGGAGGGAAAATGGTACAACATCCATCGCTAAATAGATCGAGATATGTCGCATGTACCGCTCTGGTGGAGGTGGTGGAGGTGTAGCAGTCGCCATTGCATCAGTGACGTTGTTGACGACGAGTCGAAGTAGACGGCGTTGAAGGGGATGGTAGGAAGCACCGCCTGACTTGGACAGAAGACGACCCGAAGAGCTTGAGCAGTCGCGTAGAGCGCTTCCTAAAAACCTAATTCGCCGCAAAGGCGAGCGGTTCAGAAGACCTGCTCTCCCGTTCGCGGGTGCATGCCGGCAGGCTGGATGGAGTAGGCTATGATGGCGGCGCAAGCACAGAGAGGTGGCCAAACCCTAACTCGTGTATCAGATATATTTCTGCGATAGCCAGGCAATAGATTATATAGGCTTAGGAAACCCTAGGCAACGTGGGCCACACCCACATCGCATGTTTCGAGTCGGTAATCCTGAACCGCAAAAAGAAAGGAAAGTCTCGGTTCGAGGCTCAATCCACTCACCACGATCGCGTCGCGTCGAGATGAGCGAGCGAGGAGGAGGAGGAGGCACGTGTACCACTCCTCTTCTCACTCACTTACTAGTGGTGGAACAACCCACCTTATAAGATGGTCTAACTTCCTCCGAACTTTGCATGTGGGGCTAAACTTTCAACCTCTTGCCACTCCCTTGTGAGTTGCCACCAACTTGGGCTCCAACTCACGAGGACTGTCACATATGTGGGCTCTGATATTTATAGAAAAATCTGAAATCTAATATGAGCCACTCATATGGGCCCAATATTTCAACAGAATTTTCTAAGAAACAACCACCACAATGCATTGTTTTTAAGGTTGTATCAATTTAATGATTTTGGCCTCATGGACGCATAGAATTGGTATAGAAATTGCTTTTGCCTATAAGAGCAAGAACAATAACATATATAGTCAGCTGCTGGCTATATACCTCATGCCATGTCACCTAGAGCTACAATAAATAAACACTTATACTCTCTTCTTGTCAAAATATAGTGCGTATAAGACATTTCAAAAGTCAAACGACATAAAGTTTGACCAAATATGTAGAACAAACTATCAACACCTAGAATACCAACTTAATTCCTACAGAATCCTCACGATGTATATTTTCATATGATATACATTTGGTATGGTAGATATTGATAATTTTCTTACAAAACTTGGTCAAAGTTAATATTGTTTTACTTTTCAAAAAAAATTATATGCATTGCATTGTGACAAGGAGGGAGTACAATAGATTGACTACAAGATTAGCTTTATAAAATATTTAATACTAAATTTCTGCATGGCCCATGCAAGACACAAACACTCAATGCATGCAGCTGGCCTAGCTTCTGCCACTAGGTTGCATGCTCGCGGTTGAGTTTCAATTTCTGTCAGAGCCGGGGATAAATGAAGCGTCCGCTTCTTTCTCTCTTTTTCTATCTCTCAGCTCCGCTAGAACTTTACCAATGTGGATTTGCATATAGCAGGATCTATTATACTTGCTCTAAGAGCAAGATAATAGTGTAGCCCGCAGCCGTCTATAACAATTTAACACATCATCTGTCGTTGCCTATTCGACGGTACTCCAGAGGAGGGATCCTCATGGAGGGGAGAAGAAGTAGGGGCCATAGGGCGGAGAGTCCTCGGGACGGTGGTACGCGATTTACCCAGCTTCGGACCACCTGCA
The DNA here is from genome assembly GCF_022539505.1 of Lolium rigidum. Taxonomy (NCBI): domain Eukaryota; kingdom Viridiplantae; phylum Streptophyta; class Magnoliopsida; order Poales; family Poaceae; genus Lolium; species Lolium rigidum. The sequence continues at coordinate 35,627,709 of NC_061508.1, read as the reverse complement.
CGATGGCAAGGCCTACTGCTGCTTGTCTGGAATTATCTGGGCGCTTTCGCGTTGTTACAATGAGTTGTGATTGTGCCTCTAGGGCTCCCGGGATCCGGCTTATATAGGCGCACGGATCTAGGGTTTACATTGTCGGGGGGAAGACTCCGGGTAGGGCAATGAACGCGGAGCAGCCGGCTTGAGGTTGGCCGGCTGGCGGCAAAGGCCGGCTGAGGAGCAGCCGGCTGGAGCCGTGGCCGGCTGACCCGGGAGCCGGCTGGCTCTAAGTTCTGGTCGGCCTGGCTACGGCCTTCTGCGCTGTGGCTGGGCCGGCTTCTACAAGCCATATCCGACTGGGGTTTACACTCTAGACCGACTCGAGGCTGGCGAGTCTTGCACGGGAAGGAACTGGGTAGGTGGTCCGGGTTCACAGGTCCACGCTGACCTCACCTCCCGTAAAGCGCGGGGCACTGTGGAGCAATAGTGCCACGCGGCGGATAGGCCATCATGGCGTACGTCGGTCCGTACCGGCTACAGGGCATGATGGCGACAGGGACATCTCCTCGCCATGCCGCTGACTCCCGCAGGCAGACGGACAGGCCACTACGCCTCAACGGCTCCATGACGTCAACGCCTCGAAAAGGAGCGGAAGCCGGAGCCGGCCAAGCCGACCACTAGACTATAGGGACTTCTATGTAAAGTGCCAGTGCCTATATAAGCTGGGCTACCCCCTCTCGTGCAGGGGATCGATCATTCTCACTTGATTCTAGTCTTAGCGCTACTCAGGGAGAGAGACCTTCGTCTACCTTAGCCTCCCCGAGCAGCCGGATACAACTCAAGGATCACCATTGTACTGTGTGATCACCATATACACTCATAGCAGGAGTAGAGGTGTTACCTCCACAGGAGGGCCTCGAACCTGGGTATGTCGACCGTGTCATTCGTCCCCATACCCGCATCCGGATACCACCGTGAGACCATCTAGGAACCACCTTCGATTAGCCACCCTATGGCATATGCCGTGACGATACCACGACATTTGGCGCCCACCGTGGGGCCTTCAGCGTCCGCGGCCGGTGTTTTCATCCGGACGGGCCTCACCATCACCACCGGCGAGCGGGTCGCTCCGAGGCTTGATCTGGAGATTCGGCTCCCTCGACTGCGTCAGCGACAACGCTGGCTGCTTCACCGACAGGCCCTTCCCTGCCGGCGGCAGCGTCATCTCCTTCGGCGGCCACGACGTCTACGTCGCTACCGTCGCACCGCCGCGCTACCCGCGGCAGGTGCTGCGCTACGCAAGCCCTCCTCCAGGAGCCGGCACCAGCAGCGCTCTCGCCGACCCCTGCATCGTGCAAGTCATGGCAACCGGCGACGACGCCGGGGCCAAGTCCACACGCGTCCGTGGTCCGGACCTAGAGCGTCCCACCGCGGCCGGCGCGTCCGGCTCGGGCGCAAAGGCGCCGCCACCACCGTCCCGGCTGGAGGAAGTCCGGGCGAAGCTGAGCACCCCGCTCACGCCTGGCAGCGACCCCACCACCATCGAGGCGGATTTGGAAGCACACCGCCAGCTCCTCCTCAAGCAAACCGAAGAACTGGCCGCTGCCAAGCGCCAGATGGAGATCACCCAGCGCGAGTACAACTGCGCCCACGGCCTCACTCCAGGTGGCGACGGTCCCAGCCGAGCCGGCCAGATCCGCCGCAGGGGCCGTGACCTAGGCGCCGAGATCGCCCGCGACGGCGCCCCTGATAACCCACAAGTATAGGGGATCGCAGCAGTCTTCGCGGGTAGTAAAACCCAATTTATTGATTCGACACAAGGGGAGACAAAGAATACTTGAAAGCCTTAACAACGGAGTTGTCAATTCAGCTGCACCTGGAAACAGACTTGCTCGCAAGAGTTTATCGGTAGTAACAGTTTTATAGCGATAGCGAGTAGTGAAATAACGAGCGACGAGTAACGAGAGACAGCGGTAGTGAATATAGCAAACAAGCAGGATTAAAATACCGTAGGCACGGGGACGGATAACGGGCGTTGCATGGATGAGAGAAACTCATGTAACAATCAAGCGGGGCATTTGCAGATAATAATAAAACGGTGTCTAAGTACAAAGCAATCAATAGGCATGTGTTCCAATTATAGTCGTACGTGCTCGCAATGAGAAACTTGCACAACATCTTTTGTCCTACCAGCCGGTGGCAGCCGGGCCTCAAGGGAATCTATCGGATATTAAGGTACTCCTTTTAATAGAGTACCGGAGCAAAGCATTAACACTCCGTGAACACATGTGATCCTCACATCACTACCATCCCCTCCGGTTGTCCCGATTTCGTCACTTCGGGGCCATTGGTTCCGGACAGCGACATGTGTATACAACTTGCAGGTAAGACCATAAACAATGAATATCATGATAAAACAATAACATGTTCAGATCTGAGATCATGGCACTCGGGCCCTAGTGACAAGCATTAAGCATAACAAGTTGCAACAATATCATCAAAGTACCAATTACGGACACTAGGCACTATGCCCTAACAATCTTACACTATTACATGACCAATCTCATCCAATCCCTACCATCCCCTTCAGCCTACAGCGGGGGAATTACTCACACATGGATGGGGGAAACATGGCTGGTTGATGTAGAGGCGTCGGTGGTGATGGCGGCGATGATCTCCTCCAATTCCCCGTCCCGGCGGAGTGCCAGAACGGAGACTTCGGCTCCCGAGACGGAGTTTCGCGATGTGGCGGCGTTCTGGAGGGTTTCTGGCGACTTCGACTTCTCCTCGTGCGTTTTTAGGTCGAGGGCGATAAGTAGTCCGAAGGAGGGCATCGGGGGCCAGCCGAGGGGGGCACACGCTAGGGACGCGCGCCCCCCTCCTGGGCCGCGCCGCCCTAGGGTGTGGGGCCCTCGGGCCTCCACCTGACTTGCCCTTCTGGCTCCGTGAGTTTTCTGGGAAAATAGGGCCTTCTGTCAAAATCCCGAGGTTTTTCCTGAAAGTTGGATTTCTGCACAAAAATGAGACACCAGAACAGTTCTGCTGAAAACAGCGTTAGTCCGTGTTAGTTGCATCCAAAATACACAAATTAGAGGCAAAACAATAGCAAAAGTGTTCGGGAAAGTGGATACGTTTTGGACGTATCAACTCCCCCCAAGCTTAGCTTATTGCTTGTCCTCAAGCAATTCAGTTAACAAGCTGAGCGATAAAAGAACTTTCACGAACACATTTGTTCATATGATGTAAATATTCTCATGCTATGGCTAACACTTAGGCAGTTCATAATAAGATACATGCAAATAAGATCATCTAATAGCTATGTCAATCATGGAAAGGTACCAACAATTAATAATAAGCATCATGAATCATGTATATAAGCAGGATTGCAATGTTCATAAATGAGTATGATAGAGTGGTATCTCGCTTGCCCATATTTGATCAGCAAAACATAAATGCTCGAGGCACCTCTCGAAGTTCATAGAAAGACTATAAATAGTGATTGTCAAAGATAAAAGCATCAAAGTTATACCACAATCAATCATATTTTGAGACAAGCATATTATACTAAGAATGACGAGTTGTGCTCTCAAGAAAGTGCTCAAAGAAAGGATGGAGACACAACATAAAAGTAAAAGATTGACCCTTCGTAGAGGGAAGCGAGGGATTAACATGCGCTAGAGCTTTTCATTTGTAAAACAGGAGTAAAATTATTTTGAGAGGTGTTTGTTGTTGTCAACGAATGGTAATGGGTACACCAACTACCTCGCCAACCGGACTTCCAAGAGCGGCTCCCATGAAGGACGTTATCTCTACCAGCAAGGTAGATCATCCCTCTTCTCTTTTGTTTACACACGTATTTTAGTTTTATTATGGGTGACACTCCCCCAACCTTTGCTTACACAAGCCATGGCTAACCGAATCCTCGGGTGCCTTCCATCAATCACATACCATGGAGGAGTGTCTATTTGCAAAATTAAGTTGCTTACTGATGAATCAGAGCAAAACATGTGAAGAGAATTATTAATGAAGTTGATTAATTGGGGCTGGGAACCCCGTTGCCAGCTCTTTTTGCAAAATTATTGGATAAGCGGATGTGCCACTAGTCCATATGAAAATCCGTCAAGAGTAAATGACAAGGTTGAAAGTTAAACACCACATACTTCTTCATGAGCTATGAAACGTTAACACAAATTGAGAAATATTTTGAAGGTTTTAAAGGTAGCGCATGAGAATCTACTTGGAATGGTTTGAAATGCCATGCATAGGTATTTATGGTGGACACTCTGGAATAACTTGGTTTTCATGTGTTTGGAGGCACGAGCAGCGTTCCCGCTCGATACAAGTGAAGGCTAGCAAAAGACTAGGGAGCGACAAATCAAGAGAGCAATGAATCGTCATAATCATGCTTGCGGTAAAATAAATTAACCGAGGCATAAAAGTGATACCGGAACTCTGAAGCAATGTAAATCATTGAGGCTTAATTGACTCTTGTTCAGTCATATGCATGCATGAGCATGTGCCAAGTTAATTCAAACGAATTATTCAGAGGAGGATACCACAATATCATACCTATCTATGAATAAAACAATGCAAGCAAACATCCATGACATGCTACTCATATTAATAAATTGGAGCTTAACATGAGAGATCATGAACTACTAGACTTCTTAAATGACATATACCTCACATGAACCAACCAAGCATGCTCACATGGATGAGTATATGTACAAAAATGAAAACAAATAGAGTTCATACCGGCCTCTCACCACAATCAGATTGTCGTAGATCGTCATTATTGCCTTTTCACTTGTGTAGCTTGGATAATATGAAATGAAAACCACGCTCCAGCCACCGAAGACCATTGAACTCATAAAGAACTTTACAAAACCAAAGAAGAACAGCAAATATTTTTGGTGTTTTCGAATTTGGAAACAAGAACAAAAGGAAACAAGCAAACAAAGCAAAATCTTTCTGGGTTTTCTTATTGCAAACTAGCAATAGCAAATAAAGCGGAACAAATGCAAGAAACTAAAGTAAACAAGTGGTGAAGAGAAACAACAGAAATATTTTTGGTCTTTTTGTGTTTTAGGAAAGAAACAAAGCAAGAACAAGAAAATGAAAACTAAAAGAAACACATAAAAGCAGGATGGCAGAAATCTGCCAAAACTTGACAGCAGTACAGAAATCGATTTTTACAAAAATCTTACGTTGCTCATCTCGAAAAGTGTTCAACTAATGAAAGTTAGATAACAACCTGGGGAACCTGCACAAAAATTGGCAGCTCAAAATAACGTTCTGGCTGTGCGCACGAATTTTTTTAGTAACAGTCCAGAATCTGTTTTCAGGCAGCACCTCCCCAAATATCATCTTCCTCTCATTAGAAAACCACTCAAAGAAACTAAACAAATATGTACAAGTATCCAGCAACCATAATATGAAAAGAATGAGTGATGCCGGTATACCTCCCCCCAAGCTTAGGCTTTTGCCTAAGTGGAGATCAATCCCATGGTGCCCATGAAGAAGCACCTTCGTAGTACGAAGATGGATCATATTCCGGGTAGGTGCTTGGAAGAAGCACCCGGATACGTGACGGTGTAGTCGTAGGAGGGCTCGGCGTCCTCGGAGTCATGCTGCTAGTGGAAGCCTTGTATCTTCAATTGCTCATCCACCTCCTCCTTGGAGCGCGACCATGGTTTCCTGTCAATACTAAACAAATCTGGCTGTGGCAAAAGGATTTCCCTTTCTTCCCCGTCAGCAAACAATATTCTATAGACAATATTATCTAAACTAGAGTCGGCGGTAACAAATTGGTGACTCTTCATAGCAGCAATATCGAGCCTCATAGGGGTTATTTTTACATCAGTAGGGTCAAGAGGAAGATCTAAATATGCTAAAATACGCGAAGCAATAACTCCTCCAAATATAGGCCCCTTGTTGGACAAGCGGCGAGCAACAAGAGCACCAAGATGATAAGGTGTTTCCCCAGTGAGTGCAGCAATTAAGAAACCAAGGTGATAGCTAGATATGTTGCTAGTGTTCTCCCTACCAAGAATGCTAGTACCAATGTAATAAGCTAAATACTTAATGGCGGGGAGTTGAATGTTTCTTATCTTGCCACGCTGGATGGTGCGACAATCATCATTGGTGATCCCTAGATAGAGATCCAACAATTCCCTTGGGTTGTCCTCGATCTTCCTTGCTGTACCTACAGGGACAATACCCAATGCAGCACAAAATTTTTCCAACGTCATAGTAATAAGTTTACCATAGATCTTGAATGAAACTGTTGGGTGAAAGTGCTTATTGTTGAACTTGAAGCTCTCCACAAAGATTTTAGTGAGCGTGTAGTATTGCTCACTCTCATCTCCCACATAGGTGGTTGATACGTCTCCGACGTATCGATAATTTCTTATGTTCCATGCCACATTATTGATGATATCTACATGTTTTATGCACACTTTATGTCATATTTATGCGTTTTCCGGAACTAACCTATTGACAAGATGCCGAAGGGCCAGTTGCTGTTTTCTGCTGTTTTTGGTTTCAGAAATCCTAGTAAGGAAATATTCTCGGAATTGGACGAAATCAACGCCCAGGTTCCTATTTTGCCCGGAAGCATCCAGAACACACGAGAACCGCCAGAGGAGGGGCACAGGCCCACCAAACCCTAGGCCGGCGCGGCCAAGGGGGGGCCCGCGCCCCCCTATAGTGTTGGCGCCCCTTCGACCTTCTGACACCGCCTCTTCGCCTATATAAAGGCCCTGGACCTAAAACCTCGATACGGAAAAGCCACGGTACGAGAAACCTTCCAGAGCTGCCGCCATCGCGAAACCAAGATCTGGGGGACAGGAGTCTCTGTTCCGGCACGCCGCCGGGACGGGGAAGTGCCCCCGGAAGGCTCCTCCATCGACACCACCGCCATCTTCATCAACGCTGCTTGTCTCCCATGAGGAGGGAGTAGTTCTCCATCGAGGCTCGGGGCTGTACCGGTAGCTATGTGGTTCATCTCTCTCCTATGTACTTCAATACAATAATCTCATGAGCTACCTTACATGTTTGAGATTCATATGATGATGCTTGTAATCTAGATGTCGTTATGCTAGTCAAGTGAATTTTACTTATGTGATCTCCGGAGACTCCTTGTCCCACGTGTGTAAAGGTGACAGGTGTGTGCACCGTGTGGGTCTCTTAGGCTACGAATACTTATTCACTGTTATGAATGGCATAGTGAAGTGCTTATTTATATCTCTTTATGATTGCAATGTGTTTTGTATCACAATTTATCTATGTGCTACTCTAGTGATGTTATTAAAGTAGTTTTATTCCTCCTGCATGGTGTAATGGTGACAGTGTGTGCATCCGTGTTAGTACTTGGCGTATGCTATGATCGTGATCTCTTGTAGATTATGAAGTTAACTATTGCTATGATGGTATTGATGTGATCTATTCCTCCTACATAGCGTGAAGGTGACAGTGTGCATGCTATGTTAGTACTTGGTTTAGTCGTGTTGATCTTTCATGCACTCTAAGGTTATTTAAATATGAACATTGAATTGTGGAGCTTGTTAACTCCAGCATTGAGGGTTCGTGTAATCCTACGCAATGGTGTTCATCATCCAACAAGAGTGTAGAGTATGCATTTATCTATTCTGTTATGTGATCAATGTTGAGAGTGTCCACTAGTGAAAGTCTAATCCCTAGGCCTTGTTCCAAAATATCGCTATCGCCGCTTGTTTACTCGTTTCTACTGCGTTACTACTGCTGCGTTACTACTCGCTTGTTTACTTGTCCCGGGCAAAGCACTTTTCCGGTGCCGTTGCTACTGCTCATATATATTCATACCACCTGTATTTCACTATCTCTTCGCCGAACTAGTGCACCTATTAGGTGTGTTGGGGACACAAGAGACTTCTTGCTTTGTGGTTGCGGGGTTGCTTGAGAGGGATATCTTTGACCTCTTCCTCCCCGAGATCGATAAACCTTGGGTGATCCACTTAAGGGAAAACTTGCTGCTTGTTCTACAAACCTCTGCTCTTGGAGGCCCAACACTGTCTACGGGAAAAGGAGGGGGCGTAGACATCAAGCTATTTTCACGGCGCCGTTGCCGGGGAGGAAAGGTAAAAGGCACTCATACTTCGGTCCCAGGTTAAGTACTTTTCTGGCGCCATTGTGTTTGTGCTCGAAGCTATTTCCTTTAGATCCTGCAATTGCAACTTTTTGTTTCTTGTTTACACTAGTTAGGCATAATGGAAAACAACAAAAATATGAGAGATCTTTATGAACTTTATCTTGAATTAGGACATGATGTGTTTGAAGAGAGAATTAAAAAACCCATGGAACTTTATATGCATGCTAATGGGAATGTTATTAATATGAATGCTTTGAACACTATTGTTGCTAATGCTATGGAAAATTCTAAGCTTGGGGAAGCTGTTTTTGATGAGCATGATCTTTTTAGTCCCCCAAGCATTGAGGAGGAAATTTACTTTGATGATACTTTGCCTCCTATTTATGATGATTATAATGATAGTGGTCTTTTGGTTCCACCTGTTATGGAGGATAAATTTGATTATGATTACAATATGCCTCCTATATTTGATGATGAGAATAATAATGATAGCTACTTTGTTGAATTTGCTCCCACTACAACTAATAAAATTGATTATGCCTATGTGGAGAGTAATAATTTTATGCATGAGACTCATGATAAGAATGCTTTATGTGATAGTTATATTGTTGAGTTTGCTCATGTTGCTACTGAAAGTTATTATGAGAGAGGAAAATATGGTTGTAGAAATTTTCATGTTACTAAAACACCTCTCTATGTGCTGAAATTTTTGAAGCTACACTTGTTCTATCTTCCTATGCTTGTTACTTTTTTCTTCTTGAATTTGTTTATTTACAAGATTCCTTTGCATAGGAAGCATGTTAGACTTAAATGTGTTTTGAATTTGCCTCTTGATGCTCTCTTTTGCTTCAACTACTATTTCTTGCGAGTGCATCATTAAAACTGCTGAGCCCATCTTAATGGCTATAAAGAAAGAACTTCTTGGGAGATAACCCATGTGTTATTTTGCTACAGTACTTTGTTTTATATTTGTGTCTTGGAAGTTGTTTACTACTGTAGCAACCTCTCCTTATCTTAGTGTAATATCCCAGGTAATGGGGTTACAAAAATAGAGGAATCAGATGTGTGCATTGCATTCATGCATAGAAAATCTGGGGAATTTTCGCGCTTTAAAGTAAAACAGATCCACGATGACTGAAGTTTCACTTGACCTTGGTGGAATTGAAGTAGCTCATCAAGTCAAGCGCTATAAACCTCAATGCGACTTTGTTCAAACCTTGTTTTGGGTAGAGATGATTTGATCTAAGGGGTTAGATCAAATGGAACGAATAATCAACACAACAACATTTTACTCAATGATCAATTGTTTGATCTTATAAAAGATTATAGTATGGTAATCCTTGCCACAACATTTGAACATCCAGTCAATTGGAAATCAAGTAACAATAATTGGAGTGACTATTCCTAACTTATCTTTCCCATGTCTTAAACTAATCCTTGATCCTACCATGAACCTCATGGTATTCATTTTACTTTATCCTTGGAAACAAGACAAGGAGATCCCACTAAGGAATACATATCTTTCTCTATTCAATATTATTATACATCAAACCTAGAGAGGTGAGAGTCCTATTTCATTTAAGGAAGCAATGACAAACCTAGAGGCAAACCTTGGATATAAATATCCATATGATCACAACATCATCTTCAAGAGGAACCCTAGGATATTATTGAAGACATTTCCTAGAGAGAGAACCCATTTATTTTAACCATAGATGTTGGTGACCACATAATTATCTTTGGAGAATAACCTTAGGTTAGTATTGAAGTCATTCCCAAGTGAGAGAGCCCATTCATATCAATTCTAGCTTTACCTATTTAAGAATAAAGGACAACACTTGAACTAAAGTATTAGGAGAATAACCATTTCATCTTGGAGTGGTGAGACAACCTAATATCACATGGAATAAGACTATATCCATGGATTGATAAGGAAAGAAGGAGATTAATTCAACCAAGATAGCCAAGTGGAGTGTTAGGCTAAATACCTATTGAGATATTGTGAGTACACCATAAACCCTAGAATAAACCATACCTTTGTAAGAGAGCTCAAGCTAAGGTATTACACTCAAGAAAGTTAAACCAACAATTGAATGTGAGGGAGAGAACTATCCATATAAACCCAGATGATTATATCATCATTGCTAAAGTAGAACCCTAACAGAATATCTCAGGCATTCTCCTGGGATATAAGCTATTGAGACAACCATAGCCATGTCCACCCAAGAAACTATAAGAGAGATAATATACCCTAATTGATCAAGACAATGTTCGATCATGGAAGTGAGAAACCTATTTAATGAGAGATACCTTAGAAAGCCAAACATTGATCATTATAAATTGAGTGATGATCATAAAACCTAAGAACTTGAGGTAAAGATATAAAGAACAAGTTGACCATGCCTAATCCATGATCATGCTCTTGAGGTATGTGAGGATAAGTTAATTCTAATAAGATAAGTAGGTATCATTCACCACATGAAATCATAGGGAGGTAACTAGTAAGCAACCCTAGACTTATATCCCAACCTTTACTTGTGAACCACCTGGTGATCATAAGTAGAATCCTACCATATATCCATATGACCAAAGGTAACTATAAAAAGAACTATAACCAATGTAGTTACTTAAATGATAAATTGAGGTTAATAATAAAAGCCAATTAGTAGAAGAAAAAACCAATTCTCAATATCATAGTAACTAGAGGAGAACATAAAATGTTAAATAAATAACCACCTTATAATGGTTAGGGGAGATTAACCCTAGCACATGCAATATGGTGTCATCTCATCTCACAACCTAGAATTGAACCTCAACCCTAGTTATGTATCACTATGGTGATCATAAAATAAACCTAGGCCATGACTATGATTCAAACCAATGGCCATTAGGTAAATATCATTATAAACCTATTATGGCACATTAATAAAGTCTTCAGCCATAATTATTAAACCTGGGAAAACTCTTGTGATACATCTTATAATTAGAACCATAAGTGTGATTAACAAACACTTATCTTTATAACCAAAGTACAACCATGAGGAGAATAATGTCTACTCTAGGTAATTCAAAGTGTTATTATAATATAATACTAGTGCTAACCTTGACATAGAGTGGTAATCAAAATTACAAGATCTAAATAAATAGAGGACCACATAAAATCATATGCAGGGAACTAAATTCTCAATTAAGAGCTCAAATCCTAATGATAAATTCTAAAACACTTAGAGTAGAAATTATCAACCCTAATAATAATAGATTTGATTACACAAGAAAAAGGAAATTAAAATGAGTGCATAAAATCATGATTAATTACAATTTTGTAATAAAGCCATATATGTGAAATGTTTAATCAGAACAATTGAGTATCACCATAATACTTTTATTAGTCTCCATAAAATACCAATTGTTTAACACCTGCAAAATAGAAAATAGTTAAAACATGAATTATAAACAGAATTCAAAACAATGAATAAAAAAATGGAAAAGAAAAAGAGAGAAAAGAGGGGCTTACCTAGCAGATCAGAGCAGTCCAGGGGAGCCCAATTCGCAGCCCACCAGCAGCCATCAACACCAGCCCAGCAGCAGCCCGTAGTCCAGCCCAACACCAGAAACAGCCCATGCCCCATACCCCTTCGTCAAAAAGATCTGGGAGAGGTCATCCTCATCCCCTTCTTCGTGCATGGAAGCCAGCTCGACGTCGTGGCCGTCTTCCCTCGCTGCTGTCGATCTCTCGTCGTCCGAACGCATGACGAGGCGCACTCCCGAACCCTATAAATACCCTGGACGACGACCTATCTTCGTTTTTCCTCCTCTCTGCTCCAAACTCGCCCCTGCCGAAAATCGAGTCGCCCAACCTCTGATACTCCCCGACGGTAGAGGTCACCTCATGGACCAATTCATAGTTCATAAGAAGCGCCAGAGTCTGCTGATCGTTCTGGTAGAAGGAATCGAGAAGAAGCCTTACCAATCGGGCAAATTTCGGCATCCCCTTCCACGGTGGTTCGCCGGAATCCGCGACCGTGTGCTCGCCTCTGAGCTCCCGCGGCCTCACCGAGCAGCTCCTCGTCATCAGGGTGAGTCTGCGCATCTTTTGCATCCCCTATTGCCCTAAATCGACGTCCCTAGCGTCCGATTGGAGTCCACCGGACTCGCGCCGCCGCAGCAATGTTCGCCGGAGCTCATCCCGGTGACTTTCTCGCGGGGGAGCCAACACCGTTAGGTTCGGAATCGAGTGGCGGTTCGTTGGGTATAATCTGCGCATCTGCGGGAAGGCTAAAGCGTCGCCGCCGCAGCTCGCCGGCGTGTCCTCCGGCGACATAGCGTGGCTGGTCCACCTCAGGGTCAAAGTGACCAGTCTGTGTCCGCGTGGCGTTCCACGGGGACCAGGTCCCACTGGTCAGTGACCACGGGTTGAACCAGCCGGGTGCATTTAGTCGTTTTCGTTTTATTTTTCAATTCAATGATTACTGCAACTTAAAAAATTGATAGAAAAATCATGTTAACTCAGAAAAATAAGAATAAGACATCAAAATTCTTATAAAAGTAAATACTATCCAATAAAAATATAAAATGAAATTTTTATTTTTAATAAAAATTTAATTATTTAATACTTATTGTTTAAGCCTTTTCTTTTAATTCTAAATTCAAGTAAAATTCAATAAATAGTAAAAACTTTTCAAATTAAATAAAAACCAGTACATGAATAAAGAAAACATTAAAAGTAATTTTCTTTATTTATTATTTTGTTAAATCCTTATTAGAGGGATTTAAACCCTAATTAATAATTACCTAATTATTAATTCTTGAAAATTAATAAAATACCAAGTCCAATATTAATATTTCAAAGTTATTAATAACTTCAATTTTATTAATGAAGTTATTAACTTATGAACTAGTAGTAATTATGCAACCCTAGTTCCATAAAGAAGAAAACTAGGAACTTATCATTTCATGTGAAACCTAAAACCCTAATTCAATTAGGAATCCTAGCTCCATTACTACATATGAACCCTAAATTGCTCCTAACCTAAACCCTAGGTTAGAGCATGTGATCATGGTACCTTATTACAAATCATAGAACCATAGTAGCAACTAAATACTTGTCTTGGACACACAAAATGTAGAAGACCTATCACTAATATATAGGTATCCCATGTGTTCATTCTTATCAGACTTAACTAATCAAGTGGGATCAACCAAGTATAAAACCCTAGTTCCTATCCCAAAGACCACCATCCTTAGTTATCCATAATTAGCATCACACCAGTGTGATGAACCCTAATAGCAACTACACCTACTATTTTGTATTACATTCCATATCCCACTAAACCCTACTAGTGTTGAATACTTATCCACCATCCTATTCAGGAACCAATTACTCCTTACTTAATAGAACCAACAATAAAACCTAGAACACTTCAACCCTAATTGATATACTTCTTATTATTTAAGAAGTGTGTTCTTCAAAAGTTATTCTTTTGAAGAAAATAAGGAACCATCATCAACCCTGCTTATAAGGACCTATAAACCCTAGCCAGCTATCACCAACAAGGTATACCACCTTGATAGCAACGATTGGTAAATAAAATGTTTAGGCTTAATTCAACAATACAACCCTAGTAGCTAATGAATCCAACTAGGTTGTGGTCTATGTACCACTTACTCCAGAAAACAATTGGAACCATAGAAAACCATAGAACCCCACAAATCTAATAATCATACTTATTCTTTATTAAATAACATGTTCTTCAAAAGTTATTCTTTTAAAGAATATAACAAGTAATCATCAACCATGCCTTATAGGACTTAAAGTTGACAACTGCTCTTTACTTATACAACTACTATTCCTTGATGTGTATGATTGTTACTATGCATTTTACCATCTGCTTATGATTCTAAAACAACAAAACCCTGAATAAGAACCTTGTTTGTGAATCACTCTAAAAGTGCAACACACTCTGAACCAATCATTACCACTCACTGATCCTAAATCATCGGGGTTAGGTCACGCTTAGAGCGATTGCATCTCATTCTTATGCATTATTGCATCCTTGCCAATCTTTTAAACATCGTCCTTACCGGACGATGATGCTATTTCAGAATTTGGAATTACTACGTATCGAAGACCTTGCCTGCATAATCTTGCAGTCAAGAAAGGCAAGTTCATCACTTGCTCATGTCATTTGAGTATTTCTATCAAATTACTTGCAAAGTACTATGGTTATCACTATTGCATAAAAACCAAAACCACTACTTTCATAACTATGAATATGACTATGTGGTGGGCAATGGAACCATGGATTGTGTTGATATGGTGGTGGTTCCATTGCAAGGGTTTATATCCATCTAGGATTAAACAACAAATGTCGCCGAGTGATTCTTGTGCCGTAATACCCGTGTTAACCATAAGATCCGGAGTGGGACGGAGTAGTCAAAAGTGTTTCCACCTCTCGTTCATCAACGGATGCGCTTTACCGTAGTACACTTGTAATCCAAGGGGGCAAGCGGTGAGGCTGGGGAGTCCTAAGTCCCCACGGCATAGTCCGTAGTACACTTGTCGCCCGAAGGAGCAAGCGGTGAGGCTGGGGAGTCCTAAGTCCCCACGGTATTGCGGTCTATGATGGGTTGCAGCTACCGGCGTAGGAGTGTATGGTAGAGCCCAGCACTGACGTCGTGGTCGGGGTCCACCTTGAAATCTACAGGAATAATGGGACCGACGTGGACCCAGGGTCGGGGCATGCAACAAAGGGTGGGTGTTCGAGGTAGCGGAGGAACATGATTGGCTAGACCTTATACCGGGCCTCACACCAAAGGAAGTGTGGACGGGAACATATGCCCGGTTGGCACCAAGGTTAAGATCTCTTATGGGTAAAGCAACACACCTCGCAGAGTGTAAAGAACCGTGACCTGTCACTCCCTGTTCCGGGATATGGAACTGCGAACGCCGCCGGAAAGGAGCTCCATGAAGTTCTAGTAAACCGGTGAAGGCTGACGGACATAGTTCTTCTGAATAAAAGCAACCTTTTGAAGAAATGGTTATGAAAACTTGCATTAGTATTAGACTTTCTGGTCTAATGCTGTAGCTAGTGCATGAAACACCTCTTTCCTATAATGAACTTGTTGAATACGCTCGTACTCATCCCACTCTTAAATCCCCTGCTTAGATATGGAGGCCACAAAGGAGGAGCTACAGTACAACTCGAAGACCGAGGAGTCAACAACTACTTCAAGAGACAGGACCCTGTCAGAGGAGTCAGATACCACAACCAACAAGGAGAAAACCTAGTTTAGCCATAGAAGGGAACTAGCTTCCTCAACCTAGCTCCTATTTAGCTAGAATCTATTCATAGTCTCTATAGCTAGTTAAATACTCTACAAATAGAGTTCGTGATAAGACTAGACTACGAGTCGTTCTCCTGGAGTTATTTGCAGTTTTACCTCATTGTAAAGTAGGAGGCTGTGATGATCTTATGTAACAGAGTAAATGTTGTAATTCTATAGACATGCCTTGGACCCGCATATGTTTCTGTTGTACCACTCTGAGCGATATAATACTAGTGGAACGGTGTTTCATTGGTGTTATATCAGACTTGCATACTACACCATGCAGTGGTATGCCGGGTCACCACACTTAGTTTAGTGTTTTGTTGTGCCAAGTAAAGTCGTTGATAGTAAGGTTCATACTAGATTTGGATTACTGCGCAGAAACAGATTTCTTTGCTGTCACGAATCTGGGCACAATTCTCTGTAGGTAACTCAGAAAATTATGCCAATTTACGTGAGTGATCCTCAGATATGTACGCAACTTTCATTCAATTTGAGCATTTTCATTTGAGCAAGTCTGGTGCCTCAGTAAAATTCGTCTTTACGGACTGTTCTGTTTTGACAGATTCTGCCTTTTATTTCGCATTGCTCCTTTTGCTATGTGGGATGGATTTCTTTGTTCCATTAACTTCCAGTAGCTTTGAGCAATGTCCAGAAGTGTTAAGAATGATTGTGTCACCTCTGAACATGTGGATTTTTGATTATGCACTAACCCTCTAATGAGTTTGTTTCGAGTTTGGTGTGGAGGAAGTTTTCAAGGGTCAAGAGAGGAGGATGATATACTATGATCAAGAAGAGTGAAAAGTCTAAGCTTGGGGATGCCCCGGTGGTTCACCCCTGCATATATCAAGAAGACTCAAGCGTCTAAGCTTGGGGATGCCCAAGGCATCCCCTTCTTCATCGACAACATTATCAGGTTCCTCCCCTGAAACTATATTTTTATTCCATCACAGCTTATGTGCTTTGCTTGGATCGTCGGTTTGTTTTAGTTTTTGTTTTGTTTGAATAAAATGGATCCTAGCATTCTTTGTGTGGGGGAGAGACACGCTCCGCTGTTGCATATGGATAAGTATGTCCTTAGTTTCTACTCATAGTATTCATGGCGAAGTTTCTTCTTCGTTAAATTGTTATATGGTTGGAATTGGAAAATGATACATGTAGTAATTGCTATAAATGTCTTGGGTAATGTGATACTTGGCAATTGTTGTACTCATGTTTAAGCTCTTGCATCATATACTTTGCACCCATTAATGAAAAAATACATAGAGCTTGCTAAAATTTGGTTTGCATATTTGGTCTCTCTAAAGTCTAGATAATTTCTAGTATTGAGTTTGAACAACAAGGAAGACGGTGTAGAGTCTTATAATGTTTACAATATGTCTTTTATGTGAGTTTTGCTGCACCGGTTCATCCTTGTGTTTGCTTCAAACAACCTTGCTAGCCTAAAACCTTGTATCGAGAGGGAATACTTCTCATGCATCCAAATCCTTGAGCCAAACAACACTATGCCATTTGTGTCCACCATACCTACCTACTACATGGTATTTCCTGCCATTCCAAAGTAAATTGCTTGAGTGCTACCTTTAAACAATTCAAAATTTATCACCTCTGATTTGTGTCAATGTTTTATAGCTCATGAGGAAGTATGTGGTGTTTATCTTTCAATCTTGTTGGGCAACTTTCACCAATGGACTAGTGGCTTCATCCGCTTATCCAATAATTTGCAAAAAGAGCTGGCAATGGGATTCCCAGTCCCAAATTAATTAACTTAAATAGACACTCCTCCATGGTATGTGATTGTTGGACGGCACCCGAAGGATTCGGTTAGCCATGGCTTGTGTAAGCAAAGGTTGGGAGGAGTGTCATCATAATAAAACTAAAATAAAAAGGCACTCCTTCATGGTATGAGATTGTTGGCAGGCACCCGAGGATTCGGTTAGCCATGGTTTGTGAAAGAATGGTTGGAAGGAGTGCCACCCAAAAATAAAATAAAATGGGAGCCGCTCTTTGAAGGTTTGTCTGGCAAGGGGGTTAGAGTACCCGCTACCATTCGTTGACAACAACATACACCTCTCAAAAATTTATTTTTATGCTCTCTTTATGTTTTCAAAATAAAAGCTCTAGCACAAATATAGCAATCGATGCTTTCCTCTTTGAAGGACCATTCTTTTACTTTTATGTTGAGTCAGTTCACCTATTTCTCTCTATCTCAAGAAGCAAACACTTGTATGAACTGTGCATTGATTCTTACATACTTGCATATTGCACTTGTTATATTACTCTATGTTGACAACTATCCATGAGATATACATGTTACAAGTTGAAAGCAACCGCTGAAACTGAATCTTCCTTTGTGTTGCTTCAATGCCTTTACTTTGAATTATTGCTTTATGAGTTAACTCTTATGCAAGACTTATTGATGCTTGTCTTGAAGTACTATTCATGAAAAGTCTTTGCTATATGATTCATTTGTTTACTCATGTCATATACATTGTTTTGATCGCTGCATTCATTACATATGTTTACAAATAGTATGATCAAGGTTATGATGGCATGTCACTTCAGAAATTATCTTTGTTATCGTTTTACCTGCTCGGGACGAGCAGAACTAAGCTTGGGGATGCTGATACGTCTCCGACGTATCGATAATTTCTTATGTTCCATGCCACATTATTGATGACATCTACATGTTTTATGCACACTTTATGTCATATTTATGCGTTTTCCAGAACTAACCTACTGACAAGATGCCGAAGGGCCAGTTGCTGTTTTCTGCTGTTTTTGGTTTCAGAAATCCTAGTAAGGAAATATTCTCGGAATTGGACGAAATCAACGCCCAGGTTCCAATTTTGCCCGGAAGCATCCAGAACACACGAGAACCGCCAGAGGAGGGGCACAGGCCCACCAAACCCTAGGCCGGCGCGGCCAAGGGGGGGCCCGCGCCCCCCTATAGTGTCGGCGCCCCTTCGACCTTCTGACGCCGCCTCTTCGCCGATATAAAGCCCCTGGACCTAAAACCTCGATACGGAAAAGCCACGGTACGAGAAACCTTCCAGAGCCGCCGCCATCGCGAAGCCAAGATCTGGGGGACAGGAGTCTCTGTTCCGGCACGCCGCCGGGACGGGGAAGTGCCCCGGAAGGCTCCTCCATCGACACCACCGCCATCTTCATCAACGCTGCTGTCTCCCATGAGGAGGGAGTAGTTCTCCATCGAGGCTCGGGGCTGTACCGGTAGCTATGTGGTTCATCTCTCTCCTATGTACTTCAATACAATAATCTCATGAGCTGCCTTACATGATTGAGATTCATATGATGATGCTTGTAATCTAGATCTCGTTATGCTAGTCAAGTGAATTTTACTTATGTGATCTCCGGAGACTCCTTGTCCCACGTGTGTAAAGGTGACGAGTGTGTGCACCGTGTGGGTCTCTTAGGCTATATTTCACGGAATACTTATTCACTCGTTATGAATGGCATAGTGAAGTGCTTATTTATATCTCTTTATGATTGCAATGTGTTTTATATCACAATTTATCTATGTGCTACTCTAGTGATGTTATTAAAGTAGTTTTATTCCTCCTGCATGGTGTAATGGTGACAGTGTGTGCATCCGTGTTAGTACTTGGCGTATGCTATGATCGTGATCTCTTGTAGATTATGAAGTTAACTATTGCTATGATGGTATTGATGTGATCTATTCCTCCTACATAGCGTGAAGGTGACAGTGTGCATGCTATGTTAGTACTTGGTTTAGTCGTGTTGATCTTTCATGCACTCTAAGGTTATTTAAATATGAACATTGAATTGTGGAGCTTGTTAACTCCGGCATTGAGGGTTCGTGTAATCCTACGCAATGGTGTTCATCATCCAACAAGAGTGTAGAGTATGCATTTATCTATTCTATTATGTGATCAATGTTGAGAGTGTCCACTAGTGAAAGTCTAATCCCTAGGCCTTGTTCCTAAATACTGCTATCGCTGCTTGTTTACTGTTTTACTGCGTTACTACTGCTTGTTTACTGTCCTGGGCAAAGCACTTTTCTGGTGCCGTTGCTACTGCTCATATATATTCATACCACCTGTATTTCACTATCTCTTCGCCGAACTAGTGCACCTATTAGGTGTGTTGGGGACACAAGAGACTTCTTGCTTTGTGGTTGCGGGGTTGCTTGAGAGGGATATCTTTGACCTCTTCCTCCCTGAGATCGATAAACCTTGGGTGATCCACTTAAGGGAAAACTTGCTGCTGTTCTACAAACCTCTGCTCTTGGAGGCCCAACACTGTCTACAGGAAAAGGAGGGGGCGTAGACATCAGTGGTCAAACTTGCCCTACCGACGAGGGTAAAGAAATCATCTAACAACCCTGCATTACTCAAAAAGTCATAGCATGGAAAGGATGCAGCGTTGGGGACTCCATTGTCCTCCTCGGGTGCGAAGCTTGGTGCGATGAGATCCTCATTGTAGGATGGCCTGCATCGGGTGGATGACATAGAGGGCCTCCCCGTGCTTGTTGTCTCCCCTTGGAACACTTCTCCAAAGTTAAAGTTGTCCATTCCCCTTTTCTGAAATTTTTCAACAAACAATATAAAACTTGATTTGGTTACATATAATTGAGGGAAACTACCATAGGAACTTGCTAGAGTACTAATCATGCATCAAAACTAGTTTCTACCACTTAGAACAAGCATGCAAGCTCACTAAACATGTTACCTACAGCAGCAAAATATGCAAGATATACTCCACCAAACAAAATTCTACTTGGATAATCGAAGGAGTCACATACCGAAAAGCAAATGTGCCAAATTTCAGACGAAATCTGGGCTGAGCAAAGAGATCGAGAAATCTGGAGTTCTTGAGCAAAAACACAAGTGAGAGGAAGCTGGTGTCGATTTTTTCGGGAGAGAGAAGAGTGTGAGAGGAAGAGATGCTAAAGTGGGGTAAAGGGGGGCCCACACACCGGGGTGGCGCGCCCCCTTGCCGGCCGCGCCGACCGTGGGGTGCCACCTGGGGTGCCCCACTGGTCATCCCCAGGTGCTCCCAGGTGCCTCGTCGAAAAATAGGACCAACGGTATAATTTTTGTGAATTTTTGAAAACTTTGAAAAATGCACATTTCTGGGTATTAAGTTTATTATTACTGGCCAGGAAAATTTTTGAAATCTCTAAATAACTAAGGAACTTTGCAAAATAAAAGTGCTACAACAACTAGAGCAAGTGGAGGAAGAAAGAGATGTTGTTTACCTCCTCTATGCATATAAAAAGTATTTGTTAACAAGGTTGATCAAGTCTTGCCACCAAATAAATTTTACATAGCATAAGAAGAAATAAACCTCAAATCAATCATGTTACCTTGAATTGTATTGATATGGATCCAATCACAAGAGTTTGATATTCTTCTTTAGGCTCATATATAGGACAATCAATAGTTCCAACTTTGATAGTTCTCACATTAGAAATTGTATTAACTCCACATGCTTTTTCAATTCTCTTGGGGAAATAGACGGTATGCTCCCTGTCATCAACATTGAAAGTAACCTTTCCTTTATTGCAATCAATAACAGCCCCTGCGGTGTTAAGAAAAGGTCTCCCAAGAATAATAGACATATTATCATCTTCAGGCATTTCCAACACAACAAAATCAGCTTAATACCAAGCAGTTATTAGTAACTTGAACAAGAACATCCTCACATATACCAACAGGAATAGCAGTAGATTTATCAGCCATTTGCAAAGATATATCAGTAGGTATCAACTTATCTAAGTAAAGTCTCTTGTAAAGAGAAAAAGGCATAACACTAACACCGGCTCCCAAGTCACATAGAGCAGTTCTAACATAATTATTCTTAATTGAACAAGGAATAGTTGGAATACCTGGGTCGCCAAGCTTCTTTGGAACCTTACCATTGAAAGAGTAATTAGCAAGCATAGTGGAAATCTCCTCATTAGGAATTTTCCTTTTGTTAGTGACAATATCTTTCATATACTTTGAATAAGGAGGCAATTTAATAGCATCGATCAAAGGGATTTGCAAGAATAAAGGTTTCATCCAATCACAAAATTTATTATAGTGTTCTTCTTCCTTTGATTTTAGTTTCTTAGCAGGAAAAGGCATTTGCTTTTGAACCCAAGGTTCCCTTTCATTACCATGTTTCTTAGCAATAAAATCTTCTTTAGTATACTTTTTATTTTTAGCATGCTTTTCGAGGTTCTTCTTCAACCTCTTCTTTATCGGGAGTATCATTCTTATCATTATCTCTATCATGTTCATTACCACTTTCGGCTTCCAGCATCAGAAATAGAAATACTATTAGGATCATTAACAGGTTCAGAGGATTCTACAACATTTTTATGTTTCTTCTTCTTTTTCTTAGATGGAGCACTAGGTTCAATGCGTTGAGAATCTTGTTCAATTCTTTTGGGATGCCCTTCAAGATATAAAGGATCCTGGGTAGAGACACCACCTCTAGTTGTTACTTCATAAGCATGTTTCTCTTTAGAATTATTTTGTAATAAGTCATTTTGCACTTTAGTAAGTTGATCAATTTGAGTTTGAACCATTTGAAAATGTTTAACAAGCATCTTAACATCATTGGAGGTTCTCTCCACAATATCATGCAATTCACCAATAGCTCGAGAATTTTCCATTAGATGATTCTCTACTCTCATATTAAAAATTTCTTGCTTAACAATATAATTATCAAACTCATCTAAGCATTGCGCAGGAGGTTTTGAATACGGAATATCTTCCCTAGTAAAGCGCTCGAAGGGAGTTTACCTCAATCATGGATGAAGGGGGAATTATCTCACATATATCTTCTATGGGAGGTAGATTCTTCACATCTTCAGATTTAATACCTTTCTCCTTCCGAGACTTCTTGGCTTCCCTCATATCTTCATCATTCAATTTAATTAAACCCCTCTTCTTCAATATTCGCGTTGGAATTGGTTCAGAGCGTAGTCCAATCATCATGATTCCGGCCTATTTTAGCCAATAATTCTTCAGACTTCGTCCTGGAGTTCTTTTCCCGAAAACACAACCAGCACAACTATCCAAATATGCCCTAGACTCAATGGTTAGTCCACTATAAAATATATCAAGTAGATCATTCTTTTCTAAATCATGTCCAGGTCGAGCTCGATAAGAGAACAAAATCTTGCCCAAGCCTCGGGCAATTTCTCTTCATCTCCCTGGTCAAATCTATAAATTCTCCGTAAAGCAACATGTTGAGCACTAGCAGGAAAGTATTTTCGAAAGAAAACATCACGCAAATCAGTTGGACTTTTAATAGAACCAGGAGGCAAATTATTATACCAAGTTTTAGCATCATCCTTTAATGAGAAAGGAAAAAATTTAGCGACAAAATAAGTACGCATCTTGATATCATCGAAAAACAAACTACTCATAGAAGAAAGTTCAATCATGTGTTCTACAAAGACTTTCTTTTTCAGTACCACAAAAGGGTGCTTTCTCTACAATAGCAATATGAGATAGATCAAGAGAAAAATCATAATCTTTATCCTTAATGCATATAGGAGATGTGGCAAATTTAGGATCGGGAGATAACTTATGTCTAACAAGTATATTGTGTGAGAAACTTTTTAATTTTACTTGCATCAGCAGTAGCATTGCATCTATTAATAAGATCATCATTAAGCTCCACATAATCTTCATCAGGATCATCACTAGAATAATCAAGTTCGGGTGAATTAACGAGTGTAGTAGCATTAGGAGTTTCAGTATTTTCAATTTGTCTAGACCTAGCAATCGTAGCATCTAGAAAGGATCCCAATGAACCACTATCATCAAGCACAGCAGAAACATTATCAATATCATAAGAATTTTCAGATTCAGCAGAAGTACCAGCATGTGAAGCATGTGGCGGTGAAACAAGTTTATCAATCACAGATGGTGAATCAAGAGCAGCAGAGGTACTCGGAGTTGTACCTTTTCTTGTAGTGGATGGTAATATGGCGACTTTAGGATCGCGAGTTTTACCCATGATGGAGAATTTGCAGCGAACAATATCAATCCAAGTGAACTTCCAAATAAAGCTATGCTCCCCGGCAACGGCGCCGAAAACAGATCTTGATAACCCACAAGTATAGGGGATCGCAGCAGTCTTCGCGGGTAGTAAAACCCAATTTATTGATTCGACACAAGGGGAGACAAAGAATAGTTGAAAGCCTTAACAACGGAGTTGTCAATTCAGCTGCACCTGGAAACAGACTTGCTCGCAAGAGTGTATCAGTAGTAACAGTTTTATAGCAGTAGCAGGTAGTGAAATAACAAGCAAGCAGAGTAATAGAGACAAGCAGTAGTGAATATAGTAAACAGCAGGATTAAAATACCGTAGGCACGGGGACGGATAACGAGCGTTGCATGGATGAGAGAAACTCATGTAACAATCAAGCGGGGCATTTGCGAGATAATAATAAAACGGTGTCTAAGTACAAAGCAATCAATAGGCATGTGTTCCAATTATAGTCGTACGTGCTCGCAATGAGAAACTTGCACAACATCTTTTGTCCTACCAGCCGGTGGCAGCCGGGCCTCAAGGGAATCTATCTGGATATTAAGGTACTCCTTTTAATAGAGTACCGGAGAAAAGCATTAACACTCCGTGAACACATGTGATCCTCACATCACTACCATCCCCTCCGGTTGTCCCGATTTCGTCACTTCGGGGCCATTGGTTCCGGACAGCGACATGTGTATACAACTTGCAGGTAAGACCATAAACAATGAATATCATGATGAAACAATAACATGTTCAGATCTGAGATCATGGCACTCGGGCCCTAGTGACAAGCATTAAGCATAACAAGTTGCAACAATATCATCAAAGTACCAATTACGGACACTAGGCACTATGCCCTAACAATCTTACACTATTACATGACCAATCTCATCCAGTCCCTACCATCCCCTTCAGCCTACAGCGGGGGAATTACTCACACATGGATGGGGGAAACATGGCTGGTTGATGTAGAGGCGTCGGTGGTGATGGCGGCGATGATCTCCTCCACTCCCCGTCCCGGCGGAGTGCCAGAACGGAGACTTCTGGCTCCCGAGACGGAGTTTCGCGATGTGGCGGCGTTCTAGAGGGTTTCTGGCGACTTCGACTTCTCCTCGTGCGTTTTTAGGTCGAGGGCGATAAGTAGTCCGAAGGAGGGCATCGGGGGCCAGCCGAGGGGGCCACACGCTAGGGCCGCGCGCCCCCTCCTGGGCCGCGCCGCCTAGGGTGTGGGGCCCTCGGGCCTCCACCCGACTTGCCCTTCGGCTCCGTGAGTTTTCCGGGAAAATAGGGCCTTCGTCAAAATCCCGAGGTTTTTCCTGAAAGTTGGATTTCCGCACAAAAACGAGACACCAGAACAGTTCTGCTGAAAACAGCGTTAGTCCGTGTTAGTTGCATCCAAAATACACAAATTAGAGGCAAAACAATAGCAAAAGTGTTCGGGAAAGTGGATACGTTTTGGACGTATCAGCCCCCTCGCCGGCTCCGTCTGCGGAGCAACCCGTCTACAACACCCCCGACAAGAACATGCGCGCGGCGCAAGCCGCCGCAGTAGAGCTGAACCTCCTCGAAGGCGAAGAGTTATGCCGCCAGACCAAGCGGGTAACTGAACTGCTCAACGCAGCCACCAAGCAGTCGGCTGACCCCAGGTACGTCAATGCCCCCAGAGCTTCTCACGCTCGTGGCGCTGCAGGCAACTACAGGGAAGGTGCCAGGGACACGGCCGAGTCCGCCTCCCCAGCACCAAGCCGGCACCGTGACTCCCGGGCCACACACGCAAGCTCGAGCCGGCCGAGCCACCAGCCGAGCGGCAGCAGCAGCCGCAGCCGGCCTCCACCAAGCCGGAACCATGAGCAGGACTCCGAGCCCCGCCGCCAGCACCGGCCGGCTCCAGAAGCAAGCGGCGCTCGCCAGCCGGCACGATCCCGGCTGGGCCCGCGCATCGAGCCAACCGACGCCCGAGATCGCCTCGACCGGCTGGTCGAATCCCGCATTGCGGAAGAAGAGGGGCCAGCCGGCCCAAAGTGCTTCGGGCCCCGCATCGCCAACGAGCCGATGATCGACGGCTTCCAGCTCCCGCGCGACACCCCCAAGTACGACGACACTGCCAAGCCGGAGGACTGGCTGCTGGATTACTCCACCGCAGTCGGCATCGCCAGAGGCAACAAGCGCTGGGCGGTGCGCTACTCCCCCCTGATGCTGGTCGGCTCCGCCCGCACCTGGCTCAACAACCTGCCAGCCGGCAGCATCAACAGCTGGCTGGACTTCGAAGAGGCCTTCATCAGCAACTTCACCGGCACCTACCGCCGGCCGGGTCGCCCCCAGCAACTAGAGATATGCAAGCAGGGCCCGGACGAGACGGATCGCACGTACCTGACGCGCTGGTGCGAAATGCGCAACTCCTGCGAGGGCGTGCACGAGATCCAGGCCATCAGCTTCTTCATCGGAGGCTGCCGGCCCAACACCATGCTGTGGCACAAGCTTCGCCGCAGCGACCCCAAGTCGATGGCCGCCTTGATGGCCATCGCTGACAAGTACGCGCTGGCTGAGGAAGCCGGCAAGGCTCCGGCTGAAATCTCGCCGGCCCCAGCTAGGCGGGACAACAACAAGCCGGCCGAGCACTAGCCGGCCGAGGGCGGCTCGCATGGCAGCCGGCGGGACAACTACCGCGCCAAGCGGCACAGCGACCAGCCGGACCGCCGGTACGGTTCCGCCCATGTGGCAGCCGTGTCGGACCATGCGGCGGCTGGCGGCAGCCGGCGCCAGAAGCAAGACCGGCCCTGGAAGCCGAAGTACACCTTCGAGTAAATGCTCGACTCGCCGTGCAAGTACCACAGCGGCAAGAACCCCTCCAACCACACCACCCGCGACTGCCACTTCATGAAGCGGCTGACAAGCGGCGAACCGCTCCCGCCTCCACCCCCGCCTCCACCAGCCGGCGGGCCGGGTGGCCAAGCCGGCGCAGAAAACGCTAACCTCGAGCACCACGAGGCTAACCACGTGCACCATGGCAGGTATCTGCCTGAGGATGCCACCTACATCATCTTCACTTCCGAGCTCGAGGACAAGACGAGCCAGCAAAGCCGTTCCCTCGAGGTCAACGCGGTCATACCGCTGGTCCCCCAGTACCTAAACTGGTCAGAGCAGGCCATCACTTTTGATCGCCGCGACACACCGGCTGTCCTGCCGAAGCCGGGCAGCTACGCCATGGTCCTCGACCCCACCATTGGCACAACCCGGCACAGCGTGCGCTTCTCGCGCGTCCTCATCGATGGGGGCAGCAGCATCAACATCCTCTACCGCGACACCGCCCGCAAGCTGGGCATCCAGGAGGCCGAGTTGCGCCCCACCCCCACCGTCTTCCATGGCATCGTGCCCGGCCACTGCTGCCAGCCGATCGGCCGGATCACGCTGGAGGTGATGTTCGGGAAGCCGAATCACTTCCGCACCGAGAAGATTGAGTTCGAGGTGGTGGACCTCGTCAGTCCCTACCACGCGCTCCTGGGCAGGCCGGCCCTGACCAAGTTCATGGCGGTGCCCCACTGATACGTCTCCGACGTATCGATAATTTCTTATGTTCCATGCCACATTATTGATGATATCTACATGTTTTATGCATACTTTATGTTATTATTATGCGTTTTCCGGAACTAACCTATTGACGAGATGCCGAAGGGCCGCTTGTCGTTTTCTCGCTGTTTTTGGTTTCAGAAATCCTAGTAAGGAAATATTCTCGGAATTGGACGAAATCAACGCCCAAGCATCTTAGAATCCCCGGGAGCTTCCGAACACCCGAGAGCCGCCGAGAGGGGCCACAGGGGGCCCACACATGGTGGCGGCGCGGCCCGGAGGGGGCGCGCCGCCCTAGTGTCCGGTGGCCCCTGCACCCCTTCTGACGCCGCCCTTCCGCCTACTTAAGGTCTCCGCCGCGAAAACCCTACCACGTTCGACGAAACCAGAGAAAACCTTCCAGAGCCGCCGCCATCGTGAAGCCAAGATCTGGGGGACAGGAGTCTCTCTTCCGGCACGCCGCCGGGACGGGGAAGTGCCCCGGAAGGCTTCTCCATCAACACCACCGCCATCTTCATCAACGCTGCTGTCTCCCATGAGGAGGGAGTAGTTCTCCATCGAGGCTCGGGGCTGTACCGGTAGCTATGTGGTTCATCTCTCTCCTATGTGCTTCAATACAATAATCTCATGAGCTGCCTTACATGATTGAGATTCATATGATGATGCTTGTAATCTAGATGTCATTATGCTAGTCAAGTGGATTTTACTTATGTGATCTCCGGAGACTCCTTGTCCCACGTGTGTAAAGGTGACAAGTGTGTGCACCGTGTGGGTCTCTTAGGCTATATTTCATAGAATACTTATTCACCGTTATGAATGGCATAGTGAAGTGCTTATTTATATCTCTTTATGATTGCAATGTGGTTTGTATCACAATATATCTCGTGTGCTACTCTAGTGATGTTATTAAAGTAGTTTATTCCTCCCGCACGGTGTAATGGTGACAAGTGTGTGCATCGTGTAGTACTTGGCGTAGGCTATGATTGTGATCTCTTGTAGATTATGAAGTTAACTATTGCTATGATAGTATTGATGTGATCTATTCCTCCTTTCGTAGTGTGAAGGTGACAAGTGTGCATGCTATGTTAGTACTTGGTTTGGTTATGTTGATCTGTCATGCACTCTAAGGTTATTTAAATATGAACATTGAATATTGTGGAGCTTGTTAACTCCGGCATTGAGGGTTCGTGTAATCCTACACAGTTAGTGGTGTTCATCATCCAACAAGAGGGTGTAGAGTCTAGCATCTATCTATTTATTCTGTTATGTGATCAATGTTGAGAGTGTCCACTAGTGAAAGTATGATCCCTAGGCCTTGTTCCTAAATATCGCTATCGCTGCTTGTTTACTCGTTTTACTCGCATCTTTACTTCCCGCAATATTACTACCATCAACCGCACGCCAGACAAGCACTTTTCTCGGCGCCGTACTACTGCTCATATTCATTCATACCACTTGTATTTCACTATCTCTTCGCCGAACTAGTGCACCTATTAGGTGTGTTGGGGACACAAGAGACTTCTTGCTTTGTGGTTGCAGGGTTGCATGAGAGGGATATCTTTGACCTCTTCCTCCCTAAGTTCGATAAACCTTGGGTGATCCACTTAAGGGAAACTTGCTGCTGTTCTACAAACCTCTGCTCTTGGAGGCCCAACACTGTCTACAAGAATAGAAGCACCCGTAGACATCACCCACTACGGGTACCTGAAGATGAAGCTACCTGGCCCAAAAGGGGTCATCACCATAGCCGGCGACTACCGCCGCTCCATGGACTGCACCATGCAGAGCTCCAAGATGGCCCAGACGCTGGTCATCGCCACCGAGAATCAGCTCATCCACGACGCTGTCGCCTTGGCCCAGGCCGCGCAGTCGGACATGCCGGCTGTAGGCAACCTGACTGGGACGACTCACTTCCAGCCGGCCAACAACACCAAGAAGATCCTGCTCGACCCGGCGCAGCCGGACAAGTACGTCACCATTGGTGCCGGCTTGAGCAGCAAATAGGAAGGCGAGCTCACCAGCTTCCTCCGTGAGAATCGGGACATCTTTGCATGGTCTCCAAGGGACATGCCGGGTGTGCCGAGGGAGTTGGCTGAGCACCACCTCCACGTCAGGCCTGAAGCCAAGCCGGTGAAGCAGCCCCTCAGGCGCTTTGCCGAAGAAAGAAGGAAGGCCATCGGTGAAGAAATCGCCCGGCTCCTCGCAGCCGGCTTCATCATGGAAGTGCTGCACCCGGACTGGTTGGCGAACCCGGTCCTGGTTTTGAAGAAAAACGGCTCCTGGCGCATGTGTATCGACTACACCAGCCTCAACAAGGCGTGCCCGAAGGACCCCTTCCCCCTGCCGCGCATAGATCAAGTCATAGACTCGACTGCCGGCTGTGAATTGTTGTCTTTTTTAGATGCCTATTCAGGCTACCACCAGATTCCTTTGAATCCGGCTAATCAAATAAAAACTTCGTTCATTACCCCGTATGGGGCTTACTGCTACACGACTATGCCATTCGGCTTGAAAAATGCAGGAGCCACCTACCAAAGGTGCATGCAAAAGTGTTTGCAGGATCAAATCGGCAGAAATGTTCACGCACATGTGGATGATGTCGTTGTAAAAACCAAGGAGATGCCTACCCTCCTTGATGACCTGAGAGAAACCTTCACCAATCTGCGAAGATTCCGGATGAAGCTCAACCCGGCCAAGTGCACGTTCAGCGTGCCAGCCCGGCCAACTCCCGGGCCACCTCGTCTCTCGGCGAGGAATCGAAGCCAACCCGGAGAAGATCGGTGCCATTGAGAAGATGGAGCTGCCGCGAGTGCCTCAAGGACGTCCGTAAGTTCACCGGCTGCCCGGCCTCCTTGAGCCGCTTCGTCGGCCGGGCCGGGGAGAAGGCACCGCCCTCGTACTAGCCGCTGAAGAAATCAGACAAATTCGTCTGGTCACCGCAGGCGGATGAAGCCTTCTGTGACTTGAAGCGCGTGCTCTCGACCGCGCCCATCCTCGCATCGCCGGCTTCAATGGAGCCGATGCTGTTATACATCACTGCCACCAATCGTGTGGTTAGCGTCGTCCTGGTGGTGGAGCGCAAGGAAGCCGGCAAGAAAGCCGGCAAGGAGCAGTCGGTCCAGCGCCCAGTCTACTATCTCAGCGAGGTGCTGTCCCAGTCAAAGCAAAACTACCCCCACTACCAGAAGGTCACCTACGGCGTATACATGGCGGCCAAGAAGCTCAAGCACTACTTCCAGGAGCACCCCATCAAGGTGGTGGCCACAGCACCCTTGGCGGAAATCATCGGCAGCAAAGACGCCAATGGCCGGGTTGCCAAGTGGGCCCTGGAACTAGCCGCCCACACCATCATCTACGAGCCACGCACGGCCATCAAGTCGCAGATCCTCGCGGACTTCTTCGTCGACTGGGCCGATATGCAATACCTGCCGCCTGTGCCTGACTCCACACACTGGAAGCTGCACTTCGACGGATCGAAGATGCGAAACGGCTTGGGAGCCGGCATCGTCATCACCTCTCCCAAGGGAGACCGGCTGGACTACGTCCTGCAGATCCACTTCGCCGCATCCAACAATGTGGCGGAGTACAAGGCGCTCATCCACGGGCTGAAGCTGGCCAAGGAGATAGGCGTGCGTCGCATTCTTTGCTTCGGCGACTCCGACTTGGTCATACAGCAAGCATCCGGCGATTGGGACGCGAAGGACGCCAACATGGCCTCATACCGCTTCCACGTCCATCAGCTGGCCGGCTTCTTCGATGGCTGCGAATTTCATCACGTGCCACGAGCAAACAACGAGGCGGCTGACGCGCTGTCCAAGATAGGCTCAACCCGGCAAGCAATTCCGCCGGGGGTTGCCTTGGCGCATCTGCAGAAGCCGTCCATCATACCGTCACCGGACTCGGATTCCATATTCGTGTCGGCTGACCCGGGGGCTTCTCAGCCGAACCTGGGGGCTTCATCGCCCAAGTCGGGGGCTTATCAGCCGAACCCGCCGGCTCCACAGCCGAACCCGGGGGCTTCTCAGTCCAACCTGGGGGCTTCTCAGCCAAACTCGGGGGCTTCTCAGCCGAACCCGCCGGCTCCACAGCCGAACCCGGCGACCATGCAGTCGAACCCGGAAGCTCCGAAGATGGAGGCTCTGGTGGTCAGCGTGTTTGAAATAAAATGTGTACCATCATGGGCACAAGAATTCCTCTCCTACCTCACCAATGGTGTGCTGCCCAATGACAAGGTCCAAGCCAGGCAGATTGAGAGAAGGGCCAAGGCCTATACCATCATCAACCACGAGCTGTACAAACGCAGCGTAAGTGGGGTGCTCCAGTGGTGCGTCGAGCCGGCTGAAGGGATTGAACTCCTACGGGAAATCCATCAGGTAGAGTGTGGCCACCACGCCTCCTCCAGAGCCATAGTGGCCAAAGCCTTCCGGCACGGTTTTTACTGGCCGACTGCGCTCAGGGACGCAGAAGAACTGGTGAAAAAGTGCAATGGCTGCCAACGCTTCGCCAAACAAAAGCATACGCCGGCTTCCGCCTTGAAAACCATCCCCATTACCTGGCCGTTTGCCGTATGGGGCTTGGATATGGTGGGCCCATTCAAAACAGCCCGAGGCGGCATGATCCACCTTTTGGTGATGATTGACAAATTCACGAAGTGGATTGAAGCCAAGCCTATCAAGAAGCTGGACGGCTCCACAGCCGTCACATTCCTCAAGGAGATCATTGTGAGATACGGCTACCCCCATAGCATCATCACCGACAACGGCAACAACTTCGCCGAAGGCATCTTCAAACGCTATTGCGGGGAGATGGGGATCCGAATGGACCTATCATCCGTGGCACATCCGGAGA
This sequence comes from Lolium rigidum, assembly GCF_022539505.1. Classification (NCBI taxonomy): domain Eukaryota; kingdom Viridiplantae; phylum Streptophyta; class Magnoliopsida; order Poales; family Poaceae; genus Lolium; species Lolium rigidum. Next base: position 35,595,848 of record NC_061508.1, on the reverse strand, counting down.
CAAACGACCAAGTGGAGAAGGCAAACGGCTTAATCCTAGCCGGCATCCGGCCCCGGCTGGTGGAGCCGCTTGAGCGGTCAGCCGGCTGCTGGATTGAAGAGCTGCCCACCGTACTGTGGAGCCTGCGCACAACGCCAAACCGCTCAGTCAGCTTCACACCCTTCTTCCTCGTATACGGGGCCGAAGCCGTCCTGCCGACTGACATCGAGCATGACGCGCCAAGGATCAAGCTATACACAGAAGCTGAAGCCAAAGAAGCTCGTGAAGATGGAGTCGACCTGGTCGAAGAGGTCCGGCTGATGGCCGAGTCCAGGTCCACCATATACCAGCAAAGCCTCCGCCGCTATCACAGCCAGAAGGTCCAGTCCTTAGCATTCCGAGAAGGAGACCTAGTGCTCCGGCTGATCCAACGGACAGCCGGACAGCATAAACTGTCATCCCCATGGGAGGGTCCCTTCATCATGAGCAAGGCAGTAGGCAATGATTCCGACTATCTCATAGATGCCCAAGAGGCTAAGAAAAACAAGGTGAACAAAACTGACGAGGAGACTAAACGTCCCTGGAATGTCAGGTTGCTTCGACCATTTTACACCTGAGAGCAGGAATGTATGTATCCCTTGTACTCCCTTTTGTAAGCTATGAAAAAGCAAGCGCCAAGAGCGCCGATTTCGACAAGTTTTTCACGTACTCTATTGTTTTCGCCGATTGGCTAACACCCTCTCACGCGGCCGGCCTAGTAACGTGATCCGGTTTCCGACAGCCGGCTTCCGACCAGCTACAGACCGCAACCCGGCTGTCCGGCTGGCGGGAGTAAGTGCCTAAGGAGCCGACACGTGAAAGACGGCTAAGGGAAAGAGTGAAAGCGAATTGATTCTTCCACAACTCTTCATAAAGTGCCGGATTGCCGAACTCGGCTCGTTCGACTGAAATACTGTCGGCCTCACCCAGCGGCATGCTCTTGATCCGGCGACGGACCGCAAGTCGGACGTACGATCGGCAAGGGCATGGGAAAAAGCGAACAAGTCGAAAGAAAGCAAGCCGACACGCAAATGATTAACAAACACATTAAAGTGTGCCCTAATAAAAGGATAATAATATTGTCTTACATATGCATCCGGCATCCCGCGGATTTAACAAATTGTCTTGGCAAAAGCGAAACAGACAGGTAAACTAAGCGCCGGCTGGATCAGGACCAGCCGGAGGAGCGGGTGCAGAGCCGGCCGCCGGGTCCGCCTCAGGCGTGTCCTCCGCATCATCTTCCGCCTCCTCCTCCTCGTCGTCAGACGGCGGGTTCGGATCCTCGATGAAGATGCGCTTGTCGACGAAGTCGGCGATGGCACAGGCGCAGGCAAGCCGGGCGGTCTTGTTCTCCGCCGGAAGGTTTTCCTCCACGTCGGCCCGCCGACACTCCAGCTGATCGAGGTTGACCTCGTCATACCAGGAAAGCACAAAGGAGAGGGCCATATCGGCTCCGGCACGCGCAGCAGACTCCTTCCAGTCGAGGAAGCGGTCAGGCGCCGTCTCCAGCCACTTGATGAGGTTGGAGAGATCCTGCGGCAACGTCTCCGTCGGCCACAGCAGCCGGATCAGCTCTTCCGCCGCCTTCCGGAGCTCCCAGCCAAGCTTGGTGATTGGCTCCACGCGGGCGGCCATGGACGCCAGGTAGTCGTCCATGGAGAAGCAGTCCGAGCTCTGCTCCCCGGTAGCCTGCCGGCGCTCCTCCCGCGCCTTGCCGGCCGCCGCTAATGCCGCCGCCTGCGCCTCCGGGAAAGCGGCTGCAAGAAATTAAAAAGCAGGTTAAAAATCCGAAAGTCCGGCTGACAGCAGCCGGCAGACGCCTGCCAACCGAGTCAGCCGCAAGCCGGGGAAGGAACAGAAAAAGGCAAAATTTCGAAGTAAAGGAAAAGACTGGCGGCAGCCGGCAAGAACCGACTGCCCCCAGCCTGAAGATGGAGATCGTCGAAGTCTAAAAGACTGGCGGCAGCCGGCAAGAACCGACTGCCCCGCACCGAAGATGGAGATTGTCGAAATCTCAGTAAAGGAAAAGACTGGTGGCAGCCGGCAATAACCGACTGCCCCCAGCCTGAAGATGGAGATCATCGAAGTTTAAAAGACTGGCGGCAGCCGGCAAGAACCGACTGCCCCCAGCCTGAAGATGGAGATTGTCGAAATCTCAGTAAAGGAAAAGACTGGCGGCAGCCGGCAAGAACCGACTGCCCTCAGCCTGAAGATGGAGATTGTCGAAATCTCAGTAAAGGAAAAGACTGGCGGCAGCCGGCAATAACCGACTGCCCCCAGCCTGAAGATGGAGATCATCGAAGTTTAAAAGACTGGCGGCAGCCGGCAAGAACCGACTGCCCCCAGCCTGAAGATGGAGATTGTCGAAATATCAGTAAAGGAAAATACTGGCGGCAGCCGGCAATAACCGACTGCCCCCAGCCTGAAGATGGAGATATCGAAAAGATCAGTTTCTGCCGCCGGCAAAGGGGAAGGAAAGAGAAAAATACAAAGACTCACCCGCCAAGCCGCGGTCGAGCGCGCTAATCTCCTCCACCCACTGCTTGGCGGTGGCCGACAGCTCTGCAGACTTAGCGGTCACCTCTTGGCAAAGTGCAAGCCGCTGCCGGTCCACCTCCTCCAGCCGCTTGCTCAGACCCTCCACCTTCTCCTCCTCAGCCTTTTTGAGGGCGGCGAGCTCCTTGAGGTGATTATCCTCAAGCCGGCGCAGCCGCGTCAGCTCCCCCTCGGCCACCTTTAGCTTGGCGGCAGCAGCCCGGCCCGCTTCCTCGCTTTCGGCGCATTGGGCGCGGGCGGCCCGAAGATCCGCCTCTAGTTGCGGGACCCGGGCAGCTTCAGCTGCAAGACGACAAGAAAAGTCATGAACCAAGTAAAATCAAAGAAAAAGAAGTCAAGTCAAAAGGAAGAAAACCCTACCCTTGGCGGCCTCCAGCTCACGAGCCAAGCCGGCCCGCTCAATCTTGGCCTTGTGGTAGCGGGTCACGACCTGGTTGTACAAGACGGTGCGTCGCTCCGCAACCACCTGAGAGAAACAGTCAGATGTCTAGGCGAAACCCGGACCGGCTCCGAGCAGCCGGCCCATGCCTCGGAGGGCTACCAGGATAACAACAAAATTGCAAAAAACGAGATAAGACACCTACTTGTCAGCATCCTCCAACGTTGCCAGGTGGGCGAGGGTCTCAGCGGCCCTGGCCTTAAGGTTGGCGCGGAAGCCGGAGAAGAACATCTTCATGGGCGCCACGCCCGGATGCCCCTCCCGGCTGGTCACCTCGCAGGCATCCGCCTGATGCCACGCCTTCTCCATGGTACCGGCCGAGCCAAGGCTGGAGTCGGAGGCGGACGCCACGTTCAGCAGCCGGGCGCCCTTGGCCACGTGGAGCCCTTCAGGCGGCTCCAACGGGCCCTCCATCCTCACCAGCGCCCGGGAGCCGGCGTCCCTCGAGCGCGCCGGCTCATCCCTCGCCGGCTCCTCCCTCGACGGCTCCGAAGTCGGAGGCGGCGCAGTCGAAGCAGTCGGTCCGGTGGGGGCCGCCGTCTCCGGCGCCTGATGCGCTCCCTCCGGGCTATCCTCCAACACCACGACGCTGGGTGCAGCACCGTCGACTCCAGTCTTAGGCGGCACAGCCCCGCCAACTCCGGCTCCGGTCGCAGGCGGTGCACCCTTGCCGGCCCCGGCCGCAGGCTCCAAAAGCCAAGCGCGGCGCGGAAACAGATCATCCAGAGTAGGCCGGCGTGCCGACTCACCCTGGGCGCCGCCGCCAGGCGCTGCAGAAGGAGGTGCGGCTGAAGAAGACGCCCCCGCGGAAGGCGGCGTAGCCGCGGGCGGCACGATGACGACGGGCGGCGTGCGCGCACGCGTCGAAGGCTGCGGCGTCTGCTCCCTCCTTTGCCGCGGAAGCAACGACGCGATGCGGGAAGCCGGCCGAGAGCCGCCGCCCTGGGCGAATTTTATAGCAGCCCTAGTCGGACAAACAAGGGAAGATAAATATAAAAATAAAGAAAGGAAAGAAAAGGAATCAAACAATGAAGAAAAGGGACTCACCCGGCCGCCTCTGGAACCTTCTTGGGCGCCAGCCGGCGCTGCTTCTTGGCCTTAGCCTCCAGCGCGGCCGTGGACCCGCCGCCGGCCCGCTTCTTCCCCTTGGGCGCAGAAGTCGCCGAGGCGGCAGGCGGCCTCATGCGCAGGGGCACCGCAGGGATCGGCCCCGTAGCGGACGTCGCCGGCTCCTCCTCCTCCTTCTCCTATTGATCTGGCGAAGGCGGCGGGTTGTGCTCCCCCTGGCCGCCCTGGTCGGGCACCTCCGGCAACTCGTCGTCACCGGCTTGGTCGCCGGCCTGGTCAGCCGGATCAGCATGATCCGGCGCCCAGATCTTCTGTTCCAGGTCGCCGTCCTCGATGCCCTGGCGGTCGAAAAGCTGAAAACAAAACAAAGGCAGTAAATAACAAGTCGGCCACGCAGCCGCAAGCCGGAAGTCGGCCAAAGCACAAAAACTTACCAGCTCAGGCGGCGACGCCCGGTCGTGAGGCGCTAGCCCCCAGTCCCAGTTCTCCGGCATGTTGGCCTTGGTGACGTTGTTCACCCGGCGGGCGACCTGGGCCTTGGTGAGCTCCACCTTGGACGTCCGGGTTGGATCAAACCGGCCAGACATGTGCCCAATTTTGTGGACACGCATCATGAGCGGCAGCACCCGGTGCTCGGTGTAGGTGCAGAGGAGGTCCTCGGCGCTCAGCCGGCCCTCTGAGACACTCGCCCCCAGGAAATCCCACTGAAGGTTTACCTCTGCGCCCGGGTCCGTTGTCCTGGTGTTGTGGCCCCAGTTGAGCCGGCCGACTGGCGGCGCCGGGTTGTACTCCGGCAAGTTGAGCCGGTCGAAGGCCGAGTTGTCGTTCCGCACATAAAAAAAGGACATTTGCCAATTCTTCACCGAATCCACCGTCGGGATCCTCGGAAATGGCGTGCCCGTGCGAGAGTATATCGAGGCGGCGCCGTAGGTCCGCAGGTGGCCGTCAGTCGTCTGCGCCTTGATGAAGAAAAGCCGACTCCAAAATTCGACGTCCGGCCACAAGCCGGCGTAGCCTTCAATGAAGGCCACATAGCAGCTGAGGAGGATGCAGGCGTTGGCCGGCAGGTGATGAGGCTGCAGGCCGAAGAAGTCCAAAAACCGGCGGAAGAATGGCAGCCCCAACCCTCGATGGAAGTGCGCTCCGAAGACCACACGCTCGCCGGGGTTCGGCCTGGGCTCAAGCTCCTCGCCGGGCACCCTCGTGATCACCTCCGCTGGAATCCGACGAAGGCGCACAAGACACTCGATGTCGTCCTCCCGCATGTAGGAACCCCTCCAAGAACTGCTTGGTTGAGCCATCGACGAGGAGGAAGACGAAGAAGACCAAGAAAGAGGAAACGGCGAGGAAGAACCACAAGATGGCGGCGACGGAGAGCGTACCGTGGACACGCGCGGACCCGTGGCGCCGGATTGGCGGAGTAGCGGCGGCGGCTCGGCGGAGGAACGTCGGAGCGGCTGCCCGCCGGAGTTCGCCAGGGGAGCGGTGGAGAAACCGCGTCGGAGCAACGGAGAGCTCGAGCTTAGAGGAGAAGCGAAGCAGGAGAGCGAGGAGGAAGAAAGGGGCGAGTGGCCGCCTCGATGCCTCCCCCGCGGCATTTATAGCACTTTACCGCGGGCGGTTGGCCTCCAAGTGGCAAGCGTGGGCCACGCCCCCGGATTTACGGTGCCTTAACTCCTCCCACGACCGCAGCAGTTACTGGAAACGGCCACACCACGTCCCCCACGACCGCACCGGATCCGGAGGCGACATTGATGTGACCAGACGAAGCGGCCGCAGCAATCGGCCGTCAGACCAGTCAAATCGGGCGCAGGGCCCGAGGCGGCGGAAACTTCGGCGCATCCAAGCCGGAGCCGGACATTAAATTCAATTCGGCCCCAAACTCTCCCAGCAAGGCGGAGACGTCGCCAACACTTGTAAAAGAGCAAAAGTTGCAGAAGCAAAAATGGCGTCCGGCTAGAAGCAGCCGGACAAAGCGAGCCGGATGAGGGCGCAGCCGGCTGAATGAAAATTCTCAGTCGGCCCCTCCGAGTGCCGCCAGATACATTCAAGAGATATCTAAGAGCCAGGAAAACCTGCCTAGGTCCCTCTTGATGCAGGACCTTGCCAGCTTCGGGGGCTAATGTCGGGGGGAAGACCCCGGGTAGGGCAATGGACGCGGAGCAGCCGGCTTGAGGTTGGCCGGCTGGCGGCAAAGGCCGGCTGAGGAGCAGCCGGCTGGAGCCGTGGCCAGCTGACCCGGGAGCCGGCTGGCTCTAAGTCCTGGTCGGCCTGGCTACGGCCTTCTGCGCTGTGGCTGGGCTGGCTTCTACAAGCCATATCCGACTGGGGTTTACACTCTAGACCGACTCGAGGCTGGCGAGTCTTGCATGGGAAGGAACTGGGTAGGTGGTCCGGGTTCACAGGTCCACGCTGACCTCACCTCCCGTAAAGCGCGGGGCACTGTGGAGCAATAGTGCCACGCGGCGGACAGGCCATCATGGCGTACGTCGGTCCGTACCGGCTACAGGGCATGATGGCGACAGGGACATCTCCTCGCCATGCCGCTGACTCCCGCAGGCGGACGGGACAGGCCACTACGCCTCAACGGCTCCATGACGTCAACGCCTCGGGAAGGAGCGGAAGCCGGAGCCGGCCAAGCCAGCCACTAGACTATAGGGACTTCTATGTAAAGTGTCAGTGCCTATATAAGCTGGGCTACCCCCTCTCGTACAGGGGATCGATCATTCTCACTTGATTCTAGTCTTAGCGCTACTCAGGGAGAGAGACCTTCGTCTACCTTAGCCTCCCCGAGCAGCCGGATACAGCTCAAGGAGCACCATTGTATTGTGTGATCACCATATACACTCATAGCAGGAGTAGAGGTGTTACCTCCACAGGAGGGCCTCGAACCTGGGTACGTCGACCGTGCCATTCGTCCCCATACCCGCATCCGGATACCACCGTGAGACCATCTAGGAACCACCTTCGATTAGCCACCCTATGGCATATGCCGTGACGATACCACGACATACATGGAGAGTCCTAGCCGGATTACAGGTTGCCTAACTACGGTTCAATATCTTGCCGTGTACGTCAAGGATCCGCCTTCCATCTACGTCGTACTGGATCCGGGTTCCTGATGGGCCTCCACGGATCCGACTTCCTCCGAAGGTCGGTTGGGATCCGGCTTCCCTCTCCTGGGCTGGACTTCATCCTTCTGGATCAACAGCAACTGGGCCGCCCGATGGGCCACATGCCACATCACCATCTATGGGCCACCCGGGCTTGCCGGATCTAGGCACTGTCGATGGTACACCCATGAAGTATACCCACAACAGTAGCCCCCAGAGTTCTCCGAGTTTCACCTCCTCTTTCCGCCTTGCTAACGCTTCATGAATTCCGGCAATTTTGGTAACGCGGAGAAACTTGAAGAACTCCAACTTCACATTTTCTTCTTTCCCAACTTTTGGTTGGAAAATACCCTCATCCTGCGGGACTTCATCCATCGACAGCATATAACATGTCTCCGGGTTACTCCCTTGCCTGCGGACAAGAGTTTGCTTATCTCCACGCTGCTACCCGGAACCTAAAAAGATTCAAACGGTTCCGCCAACCTTGGCGCCATTTTCGCGCGATTTGAGCGGTAAACTAGCCTTAGCCGTTTTTACTGCCTAGGGTTTTCGACACGTGTCGCTCATCCAACGGTGCGACGCTTGCATTCCGACCACAGGATGCGGAGCACGAATCTCTTCCCTCGACCTATAAATATCCACCGTCTACCCTAATTACCTCATTCGCACCCCATTCCCTTCTCAGCGCAGCGCCGTCTCCGAGCTCTTCCTCCGCCGTACCGGAGTCTGCCGGAATCCCGCCGGAGTTTTGCCGGAGTCACTTCGCCACCGTGCGGTGTTCTTCCTGTTCTTAACTTCAGCGAGCCACCGCGCCAAAACCTCGTCGCCGGCGACTCCGACCACCGCGGAAACCATTCCGGTAAGCTCTTGAGCTTCGTCTTCGCACCGTAGTTGGTAGGGATGAGTCTAGGGTTTCAGCTCTGGATCCGACTAAGCTAGCTTTTCCGCCATTGTTTTTTCTTCAGATGTCTTCTTCGACTCCGCCTCCTACATCCGAGCCAATCATGGCAACACCCCTCTCCTCCGCTCCTCCCCCCTTTGTCCCAGTTCAGCTGGAACCTTCCAAGGATTCCGGCAAGAACGTCGAGGGAACATCCACTAACCCGGAGAAAGCCTCCGGAGCAGACCAAACAGAGCAGAAGGCGGAAGAAGCGGCCGCCAAAAAATCCAAGGCTCGCCAGCGAGACAGCGAAGCCAAGGGGAAATGGTGGCCCTGCACCACCACCGTAACAGAGCTCAACAACCTCGAAGCGGAGGGATTCCTAAAGCCCGGATCCTGGCGGACAGTTCCGGGTTCTCTGGCTCCAGCTCCCGAGGCCGGAGAGATGGTGGTGACCAAGGCACTTGTGGAGCGCGGCTTCTCATTTCCTCCGAGTGATTTCTTCTCGGAAATCTTGAAGGAGTATGGGCTCCAGCCCCACAACATATCCCCAAACAGTGTCTTGGCGATCAGCAATCATGTTACCCTTTGCGAGGGCCATCTCCGGGTACCTCCAAAACTTCCTCTATTTTAGTACTATTTCTCCATCAAGAAGGAGAAAATTCCTAAAGCTTCCGAGTTGGCCACCTGCGGGTCAATCACCTTTATGCTCCGCCCTGGCCGCGTCTACCCTCCAACCAACCGCCACGAATCCGCACGATATTGGTCGGGAGGTTTCTTCTATTTGAAGGACGTTTCCGACCCAGCGAGCGAGAGGGTGCTGCCGCCCTTCAAAAATAGCCCCGCCAGCGAGAATCCGGCCTGGACGCAATGTCCTCACCTTTCCGAGTTGCCTCAGCTGACTCGTGCAGTTAGGCGGATCTGCAAGCTGACGGAAGAAGGTCTGTCGGGGAAGGACCTCACCATGTCCTGGTTCACCAAGCGGATCCAACCACTTCAACATCGGGACCGCCTGATGTTCCAATACACGGGGCGCGACGATCCTATGCACGCTTCTAAGGACAACCTCTCTGCCGACGCCATCGACAAACGGATCCGACTCCTCATCAAGATTCCGCGTGATCTTCATATTCACGTGTGTAACAAGGACATCCACACCAACAGCTCCGGGACCGCGGTACGTTACCTTACCCACCTGTCGATTCCTTTATACTCTGAATTTTGTCTAAGTATTGGCTTGGTAACAAAGCTCGAAGCCCTCGAGGAGGGCGAACTCGGAACTCTCCTCCGGGTCCCTCAAGCGGGCAACACTGACCCGGAAGCCGCATCTGAGGCGGAGGCCCCCGAAGCTCCGCGACCCTCCAAGAGGAAGAGAGCTGCTCCCTCCAGCCCTGCAGCCAAACGTGCCCGCGAGGTGCCTAGCACTGCGGCTACCCGTAAGGTGGAGGCGGAGAAGAAACGCCTCAAGCTTATCGACACAAGCAACCGTGCTCAACCCAATATCCAGCAATTTTTTATACCAACTGGGTAAGCGTCTGGTTTCCGTCAAAAGATCTTGTTGCTGCTGTGAATCAACATACACTAACTTGTTATGCCTCTTTTTCTTATATTGCAACAAAAGCTCCGGAAGCCAGGCCCCCATGATCACCAAGAAGAGGGTGAAGCCCTCTCCGGCTTCTGTGCCCGTCACACCGGAAGTGGAGGTTCCGCCCAAGGCCTCCTCAACCGCCAAGCCGGATCCCAAGGATGTCATCAATCTTGATGATCTTCCGGAGGATCCAAGTGCCAAGTCCGGCAAAGGCGATTCTGGCAAAGGCGCATCCTCACCTGCACCTCCGCCTGAGCAGCCCATTGTTACCTCAACTGATGCTCCGGCTGACAAAGTTGAGAGAAAGCTAACCTTGAGCGGCGCCACTGGCACGCCCCAAACTCATCCTCACTTCTTTCCGATTCTGCAAAAGGTCCCCCTTTCACAGCGCCACGCGGAGATCTCCGCCCTGATGGATCAGGTGTGGGGGCCTGCGAACACGGAAGAGCAAGAACTAACCGAGCTTGAGAGCGGCATCAAAGCTTTTTTCGCCAAGCACAAGAATGTGCGTCAGGTAACACCAGCCCCGAGGCATTGGTTAATGCATTTTTTCCGAGTAACATGTATGAGCCAATGTCTTGAACTGTTGATTGTAGCGGAAAATCAAAATTTTCACATGCTAAAGATTTTAACTTCCGTCCAGCCCCCAAAAGTTTGAATTTCCGTCTAATCCTTAAACTGCTTTCACAGAACACGCGGAAGCTGCATGATGACTTGCGCACCCATGTGCTGGAGCAGAAGAAGGAGATTGAACTGCTTCAAACCAGGGACGCGGATAGTCAGAAGGCCATCGCGCAGCTGGAAACCCGCCTCAAGGGTTATGAAGGTAATAACTCCAAGTGAGCCCGCAGGATCGTCAATGTAACTATATTATCTGAACTAACTATGTTGTTGTATTTCCAAGTCGCAGAAGAAATTGCCAAGCGCCCCACCATCGACACCCTTGCCGCCAAGGTCGAAGTTCTTGAGGCGGAAAATGAATCCCTCAAGAAGTTCCTGAAGGAATCCTCCGAGGAGGAAACCAAGAAGAAGAAAGAGCTCTTGGAGAAGCATACCCAGGAACTATCGGATCTTGTTGAAAAACTCAAGAAAAGCCAGCAAAGGATCCAGACCTTGGCAGCAAAGAACAAGAATTACGAGGCGGAGGCGGAGGCTATTGACAAGATGATCTTCCGTAAGGACCTCTTTGTGTTTCTTTTTGACTCCGACTTCCTCAGATTTTTGCTTCTATTCATGGAAAAAACTAATCACGTTTTTTCGCAGCGAGCCTTGGTTTTGAGTGGACAAAAGATGCAACTCTCAAAAGGACTGAAGCGTATGAAGAGGCGCAGAGCTCCATTGATAACCTTTTCAAGGCATGTCGTGGGGTCGCCAAATCGCTGTCCCTGAAGAGAGCCGGAACCAAGGTGATTGACACCATGACCAAGCTGATCAAGCAGGTGCCGGAACTCATCAAGGATTAGCAGGAGTCTTCCGCCCGCGGAGTCGCTTCTCTCGTGTTGGCGACGTGCAAGGCACACTTCTCAACCATGAGCTTTGCTGATGTTGCACGCGGAGCCCCCAAGGGCACCAACATGAGGATCCTTCTCGCGGAGACCCAAGGTTATGACCGGCTATTTGTCGGACGAGTGAACCACTCGTTCTGGTACAATAAGCACGATCTTCCCGGGGGATTCTCTGACGCGGAGGATGACGATGAAGATGACTGCCCCGAAGATTTTGTGGAAGAGGGCTCCGGGTCAAGCGCGGATCATGACGAAGACAACTCCGGCGACGACTCTGGCGATGGATCCGCCTACGTAGCGTCTGATGAGGATCAGTCTTCCGAATAGAAATCCTGTGAAACAATCAAACTGCTGTATTATTTTGGCCCCAGAGTGGGTTTGTAAGATAACTTAAATTCTTAAGTAGCTAGGGACGAAACAGTTATGCATGGGCGGAAACGACTTATCCTGCTATCCTTTAATATTATTTGCATGTTTCGTTTTGTCGGAAAGCAAGTGCTGATTTCAATGTTCTCCGGCTTGCTCATTTGACCTTCCGCGAGCCAGAAGACCTTTAGCCGGAAACGCTCGCCAGCGGCGACGAAGCCCAATGGCAATCCGTCAATAACCGCGGAAACGAGCCCCCAACTAAGGTGCCGGAAATCGCTACTAGGAATCCATGAGTTCGCAACAGAAAACGTTTTTACCAAAAAACTTTAAGCTCACGTCCTAAAGGACGATTTTTAAAAAATCACAACTTTCATACACTCCTAGGCGGAAATATCCAGCTCTGCGGTTTTAGTCGGAAAACATACACGATCTAAAAATGAACAAGTAAAGGAGGTAAAAGACTCAAAGAGTGAACCAAAAGCTTTATTTCATTGATCATGTATAATTATTACAGAGTATATAACTCGGAAAATTGTGCTATGTGTGGAAAGGACGTAGCTGTGCAATGTTCCAAGGGCGATCTGTTTCATCGTTGATGTCATCCGGATCCTCTCGCTTGCGTTTCCGGTACCAGTTAGCAGGTCTATCCTTTAACTCCCAGAAATCGACAAGGTAGTACGATCCGTTGTGAAGTACTTTGCTAACGACAAAGGGTCCTTCCCATGGGGATTGCAGCTTATGGTCTTTCACCTGACGAAGGCGGAGGACCAAGTCTCCGGCCATGAACGAGCGGTTCCGAACTCGACGGCTGTGATAGTGTCGGAGTTTCTGCTGGTATATGGTGGAGCGTTGGTCAGCTAGGTTCCGAGCTTCTTCTATTAGGTCCACAGATAGCTGTCTGGCCTCGTCAGAAGTCTCTTCATTATAGGCGGAGACTCGCGGTGAATCGTGGATGATGTCGGAGGGGAGCACGGCTTCGGATCCGTATACCAGGAAGAACGGGGTAAATCCGGTTGATCTGTTAGGGGTAGTTCGCAAACTCCACAGAACAGAGTCTAACTCATCGGCCCAGGCTCCAGCTGCGTGTCGCAGCGGTTCTTCAAGGCGTGGCTTAATTCCTGATAATATGAGGCCGTTAGCCCTTTCGACTTGACCATTGGACTGTGGATGGGCCATAGAGGCAAGGTCCAGCCGTATCCCTACTTCACAACAATCCTTCAATTATCCTTGTGCGAAGTTTGTGCCATTATCTGTGATTATGCTGTGCGGGATGCCGAATCTCATTACGAGGCTGCAGACAAATTTTAGTGTCGTAGCACCATCGGCTTTTCTCACTGGCTTTTCCTCGATCCACTTACTGAACTTGTCAACAGCGACCAAGAGGTACTCAAAACCGCCAGGAGATGACTTCCTTAGTTTACCAACCATATCGAGCCCCCAGACCGCAAATGGCCAGGTGATAGGGATGGTCTTCAGCTCTTGGGCTGGAGCGTTTGGTTAAGTAGCGTAGTACTGGCAACCTCGGCAGGTCTTTACCAGTTTGTCAGCATCTTCTTTAGCTGTGAGCCAGTAAAACCCAAGCCGAAAAGCTTTTGCAACGAGTGACCTGGGAGCGGCATGATGCCCGCAGTCCCCTGCATGGATCTCTCTGAGTATCTCAATACCATCTTGGTTAGAGACGCATCTGAGAAATACCCCTGTTGCGCTTCATTTGTAGAGCTGTCCGTCAACGATTGTGTAGGATCTTGCTCGTCTGATGATCTGTCGTGCGAGGATCTCGTCCTCAGGCAACTTTTGATCGATGAGGTAGTCCAGGAAAGGCTGCGTCCAGGCTGGAATGATAGCCATCACTTCTCTAGCCGGAGATACTGCCACATCTGGGTTTTCCAGGTTAGCGCCCTTCACCGAGGGTATCCGTAGATGCTCCAGGAAAATACCAGGCGGAATTGGCTTCCTCCCGGATCCGAGCTTGGATAGCATGTCTGCCGCTGTGTTATCGTCTCTCCTGACGTACTTGACTTCGTATCCGAGGAAGCATTTGGCGATATCATCAACTTCGTCTCTGTAAGCCGCCATGACAGAGTTTCTGGCATTCCAGGTTCCGGCTACTTGTTGTGCCACCAGGTCGGAATCTCCGCAGCAAATTATGTGCTTGATCCCAATTTCCTTAGCGATGCGCAGACCGTGTAGTAGAGCCTCGTATTCCGCCATGTTGTTTGTAGCTTCGAAGTGAATCTGCAAAACGTACTGCAGTTCTTCTCCGGTAGGGGACTTCAGGGTGACTCTAGCTCCTGAGCCATGATGCTGCTTGGATCCATCGAAGTGCATGACCCATGTTTCTGGTTTCGGCTCCAGATTTGCATCCGGAGCCTCTGTCCAATCTGCGACGAAATCTGCCAAGACTTGGGATTTAACCGCAGTCCTGACTTTGTAAGCGATGTCGAAGGTGGATAATTCAATGCCCCATTTTGATGTGCGTCCTGTTGCGTCAGCGTTGTTGAGAATCGTTGATAGCGGAGCTTTGCTCATGACTGTTACTGGATGCTCTTGGAAGTAGTGTCTCAGCTTCCTGCTACCCAGGAATACTCCATAGGCTAGCTTTTGAAAGTGAGGGTATCTTTGTTTGGATTCCGTAAGCACTTCGCTAATGTAGTAGACTGGCCTTTGGACTCCATACTCGTGACCTTCTTCCTGTCGCTCCACCACGATGACGAGGCTGATGACTCTGTTGGTAGCTGCCAGGTAAAGGAGCATAGGCTCTGACTCCCCTGGTGCTGCTAGGATAGGTGGGGAGGTGAGTATTTCCTTCAACCCTTGAAGTGCCGCATCTGTCGCCTCGTCCCAGACAAATTTGTCTGTCTTCTTCAATAGCTTGTACAGGGGTAGCGCCTTCTCGCCAAGACGGCTAACAAACCTGCTGATTGCTGCAACACAACCAGTTAGTCGCTTCACATTGATAACCCACAAGTATAGGGGATCGCAACAGTCTTCGCGGAAAGTAAAACCCAATTTATTGATTCGACACAACGGGAGACAAAGAATACTTGAAAGCCTTAACAGCGGAGTTGTCAATTCAGCTGCACCTGGAAACAGACTTGCTCGCAAGAGTTTATCGATAGTAACGAGTTTTATAGCGATAGCAGTAGTGAAATAACATCGACAGAGTAACAAAGACAGCAGTAGTGATTATAGTAAACGGCAGGATTAAAATACTGTAGGCACAGGGATGGATGACGGGCGTTGCATGGATGAGAGAAACTCATGTAACAATCAAGATTTGGCATTTGCAGATAATAATAAAACGGTATCCAAGTACTAATCAATCAATAGGCATGTGTTCCATATATAGTTGTACGTGCTCGCAATGAGAAACTTGCACAACATCTTTTGTCCTACCAGCCGGTGGCAGCCGAGCCTCTAGGGAATCTACTGGAAATTAAGGTACTCCTTTTAATAGAGCACCGGAGCAAAGCATTAACACTCCGTGAACACATGTGATCCTCATATCACCGCCTTCCCCTTCGGTTGTCCCAATTTACGTCACTTTGGGGCCTCGGGTTCCGGACAACAATACGTGTATACAACTTGCAGGTAAGATCATAAAACAATGCATATCATCATGAAACAATAACATGTTCAGATCTGAAATCATGGCACTCGGGCCCTAGTGACGAGCATTAAGCATAACAAGTTGCAACAATATCATAAAAGTACCAATTACGGACACTAGGCACTATGCCCTAACAATCTTATGCTATTACATGACCAATCTCATCCAATCCCTACCATCCCCTTCAGCCTACAGCGGGGAATTACTCACACATGGATGGGGAAACATGGCTGGTCGATGGAGAGGCGTCGGTGGTGATGATGGCGATGATCTCCTCCAATTCCCCGTCCCGGCGAGGTGCCAGAACGGAGTTTCTGGTCCCGAGACGGAGTTTCGCGATGGTGGTGGCATACTGGATGGTTTCTGGCGACTTCGACTTCTCGTCTCGCGTTTTTAGATCGAAACCCTTAAGTAGTCCAGAGGAGGGCGTCAGAGGCCAGCCGAGGGGGCCACACGCTAGGGCCACGCGCCCCCCTCCTTGGCCGCGCCGGCCTAGTGTGTGGGGGCCTCGGGCCTCCACCTGGCTTGCCCTTCTGGCTCCGTAGTTCTTCTGAGAAAATAAGACCTTTTGCATAAATTCCGAGGATTTTCCTGAAAGTTGAATTTCTGCACAAAAACGAGACACCAGAGCAATTCTGCTGAAAACAGCGTTAGTCCGTGTTAGTTGTATCCAAAATACACAAATTAGAGGCAAAACAATAGCAAAAGTGTTCGGGAAAGTAGATACGTTTTGGACGTATCAACTCCCCCAAGCTTAGCTTATTGCTTGTCCTCAAGCAATTCTATTAACAACTGAGTGCGATAAAAGAACTTTCACGAACACATTTGTTCATATGATGTAAATATTCTCATGATATGGCAAATACTTAAGCAATTCATAATAAGATACATGCAAATAAAATCATCTAACAGTTATGTCAATCATGGAAAAGGTACCAACCAATTAACAATAAGCATCATGAATCATGTCTATCAGCAGGATTGCAATGTTCATAAAAGGATATGATAAAGTGGTATCTCGCTTGCCCGTATTTGTACAGCAAAACATAAATGCTCGAGCACCTTTGAAGTTTGTGGGAAGACTGGAAGTAGAGATTATCAAAGATAAAAGCATCAAAGTTATACCACAGTTAATCACATTTTGGGACAAGCATATTATACTAAGAATGACAGTTGTGCTCTCAAGAAAGTGCTCAAAGAAAGGATGGAGACTCAATGTAAAAGTAAAAGATTGACCCTTCACAGAGGAAAGCAGGGATTAACATGTGCTAGAGCTTTCATTTTTCTAAAGACAGAAGTAAAATGGTTTTGAGAGGTGTTTGTTGTTGTCAACGAAGGGTAATGGATACTCTAACTACCTCGTCAACCAGACTTTCAAGAGCGGCTCCCATGAAATTTATTTTTGGGTGGCACTCCTTCCAACCTTGCTTTCACAAACCATGTCTAACCGAATCCTCGGGTGCCTACCAACAATCTCATACCATGAAGGAGTGCCTTTTTATTTTAGTTTTATTTAGATGACACTCCTCCCCACCTTTGCTTTCTCAAGCCATGGCTAACCGAATCCTCGGGTGCCGACCAACATCACATACCATGGAGGAGTGTCTATTTGTAAATTTATGAAAGTTAATTAATTGGGGCTGGGAACCCCGTTGCCAGCTCTTTTTGCAAAATTATTAGATAAGCGGTGATACGTCTCCGACGTATCGATAATTTCTTATGTTCCATGCCACATTATTGATGTTATCTACATGTTTTATGCACACTTTATGTCAAATTCGTGCATTTTCTGGAACTAACCTATTAACAAGATGCCGAAGTGCCGATTGCTTGTTTTCTGCTGTTTTTGGTTTCAGAAATCCTAGTAAGGAAATATTCTCGGAATTGGACGAAATCAACGCCCAGGGTCCTATTTTGCCACGAAGCTTCCAGAAGACCGAAGAGGAGACGAAGTGGGGCCACGAGGTGGCCACACCCTAGGGCGGCGCGCCCCCCCCTTGGCCGCGCGGCCCTGTGGTGTGGGCCCCTCGTGCCGCCTCCTGACCTGCCCTTCCGCCTACTTAAAGCCTCCGTTGCGAAACCCCCAGTACCGAGAGCCACGATACGGAAAACCTTCCAGAGACGCCGCCGCCGCCGATCCCATCTCGGGGGATCCAGGAGATCGCCTCCGGCACCCTGCCGGAGAGGGGAATCATCTCCCGGAGGACTCTACGCCGCCATGGTCGCCTCCGGAGTGATGAGTGAGTAGTCTACCCCTAGACTATGGGTCCATAGCAGTAGCTAGATGGTTGTCTTCTCCCCATTGTGCTTAATTGTCGGGTCTTGTGAGCTGCCTAACATGATCAAGATCATCTATCTGTAATTCTATATGTTGCGTTTGTTGGGATCCGATGAATAGAGAATACTTGTTATGTTGATTATCAAAGTTATGTCTATGTGTTGTTTATGATCTTGCATGCTCTCCGTTACTAGTAGATGCTCTGGCCAAGTAGATGCTTGTAACTCCAAGAGGGAGTATTTATGCTCGATAGTGGGTTCATGTCTCCGTGAATGCGGGAAGTGACAGAAATCTCTAAGATTATGGATGTGCTATTGCCACTAGGGATAAAACATTAGTGCTATGTTCGAGGATATAGTCACTGATTACATTACGCGCAATACTTAATGCAATTGTCCGTTGTTAGCAACTTAATACTGGGGGGGTTCGGATGATAAACTGAAGGTGGACTTTTTAGGCATAGATGCATGCTGGATGGCGGTCTATGTACTTTGTCGTAATGCCCAATTAAATCTCACTATACTCATCATAATATGTATGTGCATGGTCATGCCCTCTTTATTTGTCAATTGCCCAATTGTAATTTGTTCACCCAACATGCTGTTTATCTTATGGGAGAGACACCTCTAGTGAGCTGTGGACCCCGGTCCAATTCTCTATACTTGAAATACAATCTCACTGCAATACTTGTTCTACTGTTTTACTGCAAACAATCATCATCCACACTATACATCTAATCCTTTGTTACAGCAAGCCGGTGAGATTGACAACCTCACTAGCTGTTTCGTTGGGGCAAAGTACTTTGGTTGTGTTGTGCAGGTTCCACGTTGGCGCCGGAATCCCTGGTGTTGCGCCGCACTACATCCCGCCGCCATCAACCTTGAACGTGCTTCTTGGCTCCTCCTGGTTCGATAAACCTTGGTTTCTTTCTGAGGGAAAACTTGCTGATGTGCGCATCATACCTTCCTCTTGGGGTTCCCAACGAACGTGTGAGTTACACGCCATCAAGCTCTTTTACGGCGCCGTTGCCGGGGAGATCAAGACACGCTGCGAGGGGAGTCTCCACTTCCCAATCTCTTTACTTTGTTTTTGTCTTGCTTAGTTTTATTTACTACTTTGTTTGCTGCACTAAATCAAAATACAAAAAAAAATTAGTTGCTAGTTTTACTTTATTTGCTATCTTGTTTGCTATATCAAAAACACAAAAAATTAGTTACTTGCATTTACTTTATCTAGTTTGCTTTATTTACTGTTGCTAAAATGGCTACCCCTGAAAATAGTTGTGTGACTTCACAACCACAAATAATAATGATTTCTTATGCACACCTATTGCTCCACCTGCTACTACAGTAGAATTCTTTGAAATTAAACCTGCTTTACTGAATCTTGTTATGCGAGAGCAATTTTCTGGTGTTAGTTCTGATGATGCTGCTCTGCCCATCTTAATAATTTTGTTGAAATTTGTGAAATGCAAAAGTATAAGGATGTAGATGGTGACATTATTAAACTAAAATTGTTCCCTTTCTCATTAAGAGGAAGAGCTAAAGATTGGTTGCTATCTCTGCCTAAGAATAGTATTGATTCATGGACTAAATGCAAGGATGCTTTTATTGGTAGATATTATCCCCCTACTAAAATTATATCTTTGAGGAGTAGCATAATGAATTTTAAACAATTAGATACTGAACATGTTGCTCAAGCTTGGGAAAGAATGAAATCTCTGGTTAAAAATTGCCCAACCCATGGACTGACTACTTGGATGATCATCCAAACCTTCTATGCAGGACTAAATTTTTCTTCGCGGAATTTATTGGATTCAGCTGCTGGAGGTACCTTTATGTCCATCACTCTTGGTGAAGCAACAAAGCTTCTTGATAATATGATGATCAACTACTCTGAATGGCACACGGAAAGAGCTCCACAAGGTAAGAAGGTAAATTCTGTCGAAGAAACCTCTTCCTTGAGTGATAAGATTGATGCTATTATGTCTATGCTTGTGAATGATAGGACAAATGTTGATCCTAATAATGTTCCGTTAGCTTCATTGGTTGCACAAGAAGAACATGTTGATGTGAACTTCATTAAAAATAATAATTTCAACAACAATGCTTACCGGAACAATTCTAGTAACAACTATAGGCCATATCCTTATAATAATGGCAACGGCTATGGTAATTCTTATGGGAATTCTTACAACAATAATAGGAACACACCCCCTGGACTTGAAGCCATGCTTAAAGAATTTATTAGTACACAAACTGCTTTTAACAAATCATGTTGAAGAAAAGCTTGGGAAAATTGATATACTTGCTTCTAAAGTCGATAGTCTTGCTGCTGATGTTGATCTTTTGAAATCGAAAGTTATGCCTAATAGGGATATTGAAAATAAAATTGTTACTACAGCAAATGCCATTCAAGTTAGAATTAATGAGAATATAATATTAATGGCTGAACTGCGTGCTAGGTGGGATAGAGAAGAAAATGAAAAACTAGCTAAAGAGAAGAATGTAGCTAAAGTTTGGACTATTACCACCACAAGCAATGTTAATGCTACACATGTTGCTGCACCTCCAACAATTGATAATAAAAGAATTGGTGTTAGCAATGTTTCCACTTCTAATGCAAAGCGCAAGAAACTGCCTGAAACTGCTAAAACTGCTGAAACTGCCTGTGATAAAACTGCTGAAATTTTTTCCAACATTGGGGATTATGATCCCATTGCTTTAGATTATAATGGTTTGAATTTTGATGATTGCCACATCTCTGAAGTTATAAAGTTCTTGCAAAAACTTGCTAAAAGTCCTAATGCTAGTGCTATAAATTTGGCTTTCACGCAACATATTACAAATGCTCTCATAAAAGCTAGAGAAGAGAAACTAGAGCGCGAAGCCTCTATTCCTAAAAAGCTAGAGGATGGTTGGGAGCCCATCATTAAGATGAAGGTTAAAGATTTTGATTGTAATGCTTTATGTGATCTTGGTGCAAGTATTTCTGTTATGCCTAAGAAAATTTATAATATGCTTGACTTGCCACCGCTGAAAAATTGTTATTTGGATGTTAATCTTGCTGATCATTCTACGAAGAAATCTTTGGGGAAAGTTGATAATGTTCGCATTACCGTTAACAATAACCTTGTCCCCGTTGATTTTGTTGTCTTGGATATTGAATGCAATGCATCTTGTCCCATTATATTGGGAAGACCTTTTCTTCGAACTGTTGGTGCTATCATTGATATGAAGGAAGGTAATATAAAATATCAATTTCCTCTCAAGAAAGGTATGGAACACTTCCCTAGAAAGAGAATGAAGTTACCTTTTGATTCTATTATTAGAACAAATTATGATGTTGACACTTCGTCTCTTGATAATACTTGATACACACTTTCTGCGCCTAGCTGAAAGGCGTTAAAGAAAAACGCTTATGGGAGACAACCCATGGTTTTTACCTACAGTACTTTGTTTTTATTTTGTGTCTTGGAAGTTTTTTACTACTGTAGCAACCTCTCCTTATCTTAGTTTAGTGTTTTGTTGTGCCAAGTAAAGTCGTTGATAGTAAAGTTCATACTAGATTTGGATTACTGCACAGAAACAGATTTCTTTGCTGTCACGAATCTGGGCTGTTTTCTCTGTAGGTAACTCAGAAAATTATGCCAATTTACGTGAGTGATCCTCAGATATGTACGCAACTTTCATTCAATTTGAGTATTTTCATTTGAGCAAGTCTGGTGCCTCGATAAAATTCGTCAATACGAACTGTTCTGTTTTGACAGATTCTGTCTTTTATTTCGCATTGCCTCTTTTGCTATGTTGGATGAATTTCTTTGATCCATTAATGTCCAGTAGCTTTATGCAATGTCCAGAAGTGTTAAGAATGATTGTGTCACCTCTGAACATGTTAATTTTTATTGTCGCTAACCCTCTAATGAGTTGTTCTAAGTTTGGTGTGGACGAAGTTTTCAAGGATCAAGAGATGAGTATGATGCAACATGATCAAGGAGAGTTAAAGCTCTAAGCTTGGGGATGCCCCGGTGGTTCACCCCTGCATATTCTAAGAAGACTCAAGCGTCTAAGCTTGGGGATGCCCAAGGCATCCCCTTCTTCATCGACAACATTATCAGGTTCCTCCCCGAAACTATATTTTTATTCCATCACATCTTATGTGCTTTTCTTGGAGCGTCGGTTTGTTTTTGTTTTTTGTTTTGTTTGAATAAAATGGATCCTAGCATTCACTTTATGGGAGAGAGACACGCTCCGCTTTAGCATATGGACAAGTATGTCCTTAGGCTCTACTCATAGTATTCATGGCGAAGTTTCTTCTTCGTTAAATTGTTATATGGTTGGAATTGGAAAATGATACATGTAGTAATTGCTATAAATGTCTTGGGTAATGTGATACTTGGCAATTGTTGTGCTCATGTTTAAGCTCTTGCATCATATACTTTGCACCCATTAATGAAGAAATACATAGAGCATGCTAAAATTTGGTTTGCATATTTGGTCTCTCTAAGGTCTAGATAATTTCTAGTATTGAGTTTGAACAACAAGGAAGATGGTGTAGATTCTTATAATGTTTACAATATGTCTTTTATGTGAGTTTTGCTGCACCGGTTCATCCTTGTGTTTGTTTCAAATAAGCCTTGCTAGCCTAAACCTTGTATCGAGAGGGAATACCTCTCATGCATCCAAAATACTTGAGCCAACCACCATGCCATTTGTGTCCACCATACCTACCTACTACATGGTATTTTCCGCCATTCCAAAGTAAATTGCTTGAGTGCTACCTTTAAAATTCCATCATTCACCTTTGCAATATATAGCTCATGGGACAAATAGCTTAAAAACTATTGTGGTATTGAATATGTACTTATGCACTTTATCTCTTATTAAGTTGCTTGTTGTGCGATAACCATGTTCACTGGGGACGCCATCAACTACTCTTTGTTAAATTTCATGTGAGTTGCTATGCATGTTCGTCTTGTCTGAAGTAAGAGCGATCTACCACCTTATGGTTAAGCATGCATATTGTTAGAGAAGAACATTGGGCCGCTAACTAAAGCCATGATCCATGGTGGAAGTTTCAGCTTTGGACATATATCCTCAATCTCATATGAGAAAATTATTAATTGTTGTTACATGCTTATGCATAAAAGAGGAGTCCATTATATGTTGTCTATGTTGTCCCGGTATGGATGTCTAAGTTGAGAATAATCAATAGCGAGAAATCCAATGCGAGCTTTCTCTTTAGACCTTTGTACGAGCGGCATAGAGGTACCCCTTTGTGACACTTGGTTAAAACATGTGCATTGTGATGATCCGGTAGTCCAAGCTAATTAGGACAAGGTGCGGGCACTATTAGTATACTATGCATGAGGCTTGCAACTTGTAAGATATAATTTACATGATACATATGCTTTATTACTACCGTTGACAAAATTGTTTCATGTTTTCAAAATCAAGGCTCTAGCACAAATATAGCAATCGATGCTTTTCCTCTATGGAGGACCATTCTTTTACTTTCATTGTTGAGTCAGTTCACCTATTTCTCTCCACCTCAAGAAGCAAACACTTGTGTGAACTGTGCATTGATTCCTACATACTTGCATATTGCACTTATTATATTACTCTATGTTGACAATTATCCATGAGATATACATGTTACAAGTTGAAAGCAACCGCTGAAACTTAATCTTCCTTTGTGTTGCTTCAATGCCTTTACTTTGAATTATTGCTTTATGAGTTAACTCTTATGCAAGACTTATTGATGCTTGTCTTGAAGTGCTATTCATGAAAAGTCTTTGCTTTATGATTCACCTGTTTACTCATGTCATATACATTGTTTTGATCGCTGCATTCACTACATATGCTTTACAAATAGTATGATCAAGGTTATGATGGCATGTCACTCCAGAAATTATCTTTGTTATCGTTTTACTTGCTCGGGACGAGCAGAACTAAGCTTGGGGATGCTGATACGTCTCCGACGTATCGATAATTTCTTATGTTCCATGCCACATTATTGATGTTATCTAAATGTTTTATGCACACTTTATGTCATATTCGTGCATTTTCTGGAACTAACCTATTAACAAGATGCCGAAGTGTCGTTCGTTGTTTTCTGCTGTTTTTGGTTTCAGAAATCCTAGTAAGGAAATATTCTCGGAATTGGACGAAATCAACGCCCAGGGTCCTATTTTGCCACGAAGCTTCCAGAAGACCGAAGAGGAGACGAAGTGGGGCCACGAGGTGGCCACACCCTAGGGCGGCGCGGCCCCCCCCTTGGTCGCGCGGCCCTGTGGTGTGGGCCCCTCGTGCCGCCTCCTGACCTGCCCTTCCGCCTACTTAAAGCCTCCGTTGCGAAACCCCCAGTACCGAGAGCCACGATACGGAAAACCTTCCAGAGACGCCGCCGCCGCCGATCCCATCTCGGGGGATCCAGGAGATCGCCTCCGGCACCCTGCCGGAGAGGGGAATCATCTCCCGGAGGACTCTACGCCGCCATGGTCGCCTCCGGAGTGATGAGTGAGTAGTCTACCCCCGGACTATGGGTCCATAGCAGTAGCTAGATGGTTGTCTTCTCCCCATTGTGCTTAATTGTCGGGTCTTGTGAGCTGCCTAACATGATCAAGATCATCTATCCGTAATTCTATATGTTGCGTTTGTTGGGATCCGATGAATAGAGAATACTTGTTATGTTGATTATCAAAGTTATGTCTATGTGTTGTTTATGATCTTGCATGCTCTCCGTTACTAGTAGATGCTCTGGCCAAGTAGATGCTTGTAACTCCAAGAGGGAGTATTTATGCTCGATAGTGGGTTCATGTCTCCGTGAATCTGGGACGTGACAGAAATCTCTAAGATTATGGATGTCTTGTTGCCACTAGGGATAAAACATTAGTGCTATGTTCGAGGATATAGTCACCGATTACATTACGCGCAATACTTAATGCAATTGTCTCGTTGTTAGCAACTTAATACTGGAGGGGTTCGGATGATAACCTGAAGGTGGACTTTTTAGGCATAGATGCATGCTTGGATGGCGGTCTATGTACTTTGTCGTAATGCCCAATTAAATCTCACTATACTCATCATAATATGTATGTGCATGGTCATGCCCTCTTTATTTGTCAATTGCCCAATTGTAATTTGTTCACCCAACATGCTGTTTATCTTATGGGAGAGACACCTCTAGTGAACTGTGGACCCCGGTCCAATTCTCTATACTCGAAATACAATCTACTGCAATACTTGTTCTCATTGTTTTCTGCAAACAATCATCTTCCACACTATACATCTAATCCTTTGTTACGAGCAAGCCGGCGAGATTGACAACCTCACTTGTTTCGTTGGGGCAAAGTACTTTGGTTGTGTTGTGCAGGTTCCACGTTGGCGCCGGAATCTCCGGTGTTGCGCCGCACTACATCCCGCCGCCATCAACCTTCAACGTGCTTCTTGGCTCCTCCTGGTTCGATAAACCTTGGTTTCTTTCTGAGGGAAAACTTGCTGCTGTGCGCATCATACCTTCCTCTTGGGGTTCCCAACGAACGTGTGAGTTACACGCCATCAAGCGGATATGCCACTAGTCCATTGTGAAAGTCCGTCCGGAGTAAATGACTAGATTGAAAGATAAACACCACATACTTACTCATGAGCTATGAAACATAAACACAAATTGAGAAGCATTTTGAAGGTTTTAAAGGTAGCACATGAGAATTTACTTGGAATGGTTTGAAATGCCATGCATAGGTATTTATGGTGGACACTTTGGAATAACTTGGTTTTCAGGGGTTTGGAAGCACGAGCAGTGTTCCCGCTCAGTACAAGTGAAGGCTAGCAATAGACTGGGAAGCGACAATCAAGAGAGCAGTAACTTTCATAATCATGCTTGCGGCAAAATAAATTAACGGAGGCATAAAAGTGATACAAGAACTCTGAGGTAAAGTAAATCATCGAGGCTTAATTGACTTTTGTTCAGTCATATGCATGCGTGAGCATGTGCCAAGTTGATTCGAGTGGATAATTCAGAGGAGGATACCACAATGTCATATCTATCTATGAATAAAGCAATGCCAGCAAATATTTATGACATGCTACTCATATTAATAAATTGGAGCTAATCATGAGGGATCATAAACTACTAGACTTTCTTAAAAGACATATACCTCACATGAACCAACTAAGCATGCTCACATGGATGAGTATATGTACAAAAATGAAAACAAATAGAGTTCATACCAGCCTCTCACCACAGTCGGATTGTCGTAGATCGTCATTATCGCCTTTTCACTTGTGTAGCTTGAACAATATGAAATGAAAACCACGCTCCAGCCACCGAAGACCATTGAACTCCATAATGAACTTTACAAAACCAAAGAAGAACAGCAAATATTTTTGGTGTTTTCGAATTGGAAACAAGAACAAAAGGAAACAAGCAAACAAAACAAAATCTTTTTGGATTTTCTTATAGCAAACCAACGATAGCAAATAAAGCAAAAGAAAAGCAAGAAACCAAAATAAACAAATGGTAAAGAGAAACAACAGAAATATTTTTGGTCTTTTTGTGTTTTAGGAAAGGAACAAAACAAAAACTAGAAAATGAAAACTAGAAGAGTCACATAAACACAAAGCAGCAGAAATCTGCCAAACTTGACAGCAGTAGAGTAATCGATTTTTAAGAAATTCTTCCGCTGCCCAGCTCGAAAAGTGTTCAACTAATAAAAGTTAGATAACAACCTGGGGAACATGCACAAAAATTGGCTTCGCAAAATAACGTTCTTCCTGTTTTTGAGAATGTTTTCGGTATCAGTCCAGAATCTGTTTTCAGGCAGCACTTCCCCAAATATCATCTCCCTCTTATTAGAAAACCATTTTAAGAAGCTAAACAAGTATGTACAAGTATCCAACAATCATAATATGCAAAGAATGAGTGATGCCGGTATACCTCCCCCCAAGCTTAGGCTTTTGGCCTAAGTGGAGATCAACCCCAGCGAGGGTCAGGATTCCACGCCGGTGGATCATACATGGCGTAATCATAATAAGGTCCCGGTGCAGAAGAAAAGGGTGAAGGCTCCTCATGCCCAACATGTTGATGCGAAGAACTTGCTGCATCGGATGACGAGTCGAGGTGTTCCTCGGCCTCCTCCGTGCCGTCTCTTGCATGATGGCCATCTCCCTCTATATATGCATTCAGTTCACCTTCCGTGACTGACCAATCCTTCCTGGAATCAAGGTTAAACAGAACAGGTGCAGGCAATCCTACTAGTTTTTCAGTTTTCTTAGTTGTTCTCCAAGTTTTCTTATAAAATGTTATCTTGTAAGATAGGTTACTCAAATTAGACAAATCAGAAACAAATTCATGCTTAATCATGGAGACTATGTCAAGTTTCTCTATGGAGAGCTGAATATCAAGATGGTGAGGTTCTACACCATGCATAGCTAATAAGCGAGAAGCAATGAGACCTCCACAAATTCCGCCCTTCTCACGGTTAGTAGCAAGTCTATAGGCTATCAAAGCACCCAAATTATAAGTTCTATCACTTTGTAATGCAGCAGCTAGAAAAGCTAAATCTTGGATAGATAACTTACTTGCATTCTTTCTAGCAAGAACGCACTTGGTGATGAAATAAGTAAAGTAACGAATGGCTGGGAGTTGAATACTACTGATTTTACCACCATCCTCTGAGAAGCTTCTTCCATGACAAATCATCTTGTAGAGATTCAAGAGCTCTTGCGGCGATCCCCTTATCTTCTCGCATGATCCCCATTGTGGCACTCTAATTGCTGCACAAAAATCATCAAATGGCAAGTTGACAATTTTATTATAAATTTTGTATCGAACCATGGGGTTAGATTGAGACCAATTGAATTCAAAATCCTGAACCACAGACATGGTTAGTTTTGCATATTGATATGGTTCACCAACAACAAAATTTTCCAACCCTGCAATGGAAATCAGTCTTTGAACATCTCGCAGGATTCCTGCATTCCTCATAAAATCAATGCACGGGTAGTAGGAGGGGTATACTCCCTCTTCGCGGTTAACTCTCATAACTTGTTGTACCTCCAATTCTTGTTGGTTTAGTTGATGACTACTCCACTCCATTTTCTGAAATTTTTCAACAAACATTATAAAATTTGATTTGGTGTCATATAATTGAGGGAAACTACTATAGGAACTTGCTAGAGTACTAAACATGCATCAAAACTAATTTTTAGCACTTAGAACAAGCATGCAAGATCACTAAACATGTTACCTACAGTAGCAAAATATTCAAGATATACTCAACCAAACAAAATTCTATTTGGATAATCGAAGGAGTCACATACCGGAGAGCAAATGTGCCAAATTTCAGACAGAAATCTGGGCTGAGCAAAGAGATCGAGAAATCTTGAGCTCTTGAGCAGAAACGCGAGTGAGAGAAAATGAGTACGAGTTTTTTCGGGAGAGAGAGTGCAATGAGTGAAAGAGATGATGAAGTGGGGCAAGGAGGGGCCCACACACCAGGGTGGCGCGCCCCCCTTGCTGGCCGCGCCGGCCTGTGGGGTGCCACCCTGGGGTGCCCCACTGGTCATCCCCAGGTGCTCCCAGGTGCCTCTTCGAAAAATAAGACCAACGGTATAATTTTTGTGAATTTTTGAAAACTTTGAAAAACGCATATTTCTGGGTATTAAATTTACTAGCAAATTTGCCCGTGCGTTGCACCGGGTGATTCAAATCGGGATCCCTGATCTAAAATCTTCACTTAACCTACAAAAAACTGAGAAGTTTTTTGTTGTAGCATTCAGCCGATTCCACAATTTCACTCACCTGTCATCGACTCGTGGTCATTTTTTTCGAAAGTCAACTCAAGATTTCTCTTTGTAGTGGCCAAAGAGCAGACTTCTGGTATTTAATACGAGTAGGGAGGTGTTGTTTTGCCTCTTGAGTACATTTTTTTTTTCTTTATTTTGAAATACATCGTTGATACATTTCGAAATGTTCAAAAAATTCAAATGAAAATTCACGTATACATAGGTGCGCATAAAGTCTCTCCGTGAAAAATCAACTTATTTTTGTGTTATGTAAAAATGATATTTTTTGTTGAAAATAAGGATTTTTGTGAGACATATTTTCTCTTTTTACACCGATCACAAAAAATATCTTTTTTCGCGAATTTTTTTGTTGATTTTTTTGAATAATTAAAAATATGTTTTTAGATGGAAAGAGCATATGCACCCAGAAGTATAACTGAATTTCCGATATGTGTGGTACTTATAAATAACACATCCCCTAGTAACCATGGTTTGCCCGCACTTTTGACTCTTGTAAATTCTAATCGTGCAAATGTAACACATAATTAGATATTCATGAAGTAATTTGGTGCTTGATTTTTGATAAGTTGATACCAATGCATAAACATTTAGTTGTTGCTGAATTATGGAAAGTAATATGAGTACAATTATGAATTAGCGTCAGGCTATTTTTAAAGAACTTCTATCCCTTATTAAAGCACTTAATAGTTGCAGGTCCTCATACAGTCATACGGACTCCGCAAAATGGTGGAGTGGAGCTTTTCCGAATTCTGATGACAATAGTCTTTGGTAGCTAGCTCCCTAACCAAACTGAAGTAATATAGTTCTACATTACGCAAAAGTTGTAATATGCATCTTTAAAACCGAGGGAGCAGCCCTGTAGGATGGCCTTGGCCTGGCTTCGCAATGGACGATGAATCAGATCATGGTCAGTGCTGGAGCGCTAACACTGATATGCCGAGATTTCAACAAACAAAAAACATAGATACCAATCATATTATTCGCTTGCTTGATCCTCTCTTCTGCGGTTAAAACTCAGCTGACACGTCGTGTTTTATCTATTAGGTATTATATGCTTAGCCAACTGAACAATTCCAGCACATGTTTATTCTCACATCATATTTGTTCGTGTTATTTTTCGTCTTTCTTCAAATCGAATAAGCAGAGCAAGCAGCATTTATCTTCGCCACTTGACTTCTACAAGTAGTAAATCAATTGGATCGGGCCTTCACATAGGAAGCAGGAGTGACTCAAATCGAGCATCCTCCAAGAACTCCCATCTTCCTCTCACGAAGCCCAGTTCAGCTCAGACCATCACCTTTATTCTGTTCCAACGAGTAACTCCGCCGGCAGTACAATTACCATGACGGTGCCCCCCTCTGCAATTCTTTCCACCGCCGCGATCCCCATCTTTTCTCTAGCCTGTTTCTTTAATCAATCTGAAGGAATTGAGTCTCCAGGCAAGCTCTTGGTCCTCCCGGTCTCCAGGCAAGCTCTTGGTCTATCTTTGTAAGACTCTGTACACAGAAATTGGCGCTCGTGGTATGCGGCTGCGGAAGGAGCCGTGGGATTTCGTGCCAATAGAAGTCCCCAGGTCCGTGGAGGTGCGGCATCGGCAGGCAGGGAGACGGCTGACCTCTGGTTGGCCTCGCTCGCGCTCGCACTCGCGGTGGACGCCGACGGCGCGGCGGCCGTATTCGGTAGGCGGGAGGCGTTCGATCGCACCTAGATGACGTCGGGGTCTGGGGCGGA
Source organism: Lolium rigidum (assembly GCF_022539505.1). Taxonomy (NCBI): domain Eukaryota; kingdom Viridiplantae; phylum Streptophyta; class Magnoliopsida; order Poales; family Poaceae; genus Lolium; species Lolium rigidum. The sequence goes on along the minus strand of NC_061508.1, from coordinate 35,565,885 downwards.
GCAAAGAGAGGAGCCCGATCTGCCCCGGGCGGAGCTCCTCGCCGTCGGCCACCTCGGCGAAGGACCCCCACGAAGTCCATCGCATCGGCGTCAGCTGTGACGGGATTGAAGGGCGGGCCTATGGGATCTTGATCTCTCGTTGAATCGCTAGCCGGCTCTTGATAGACGGATTTCGATCTTAAACTGGATCGATTTGATGTCAGGGCAATCGTTGTTCCTATATTTAATAGAAACCAGGAAGAGCACGATGGGTCTGGTCGGGATTCTCTGCCATAGAAGCCAAGAAGAGCAACGTGGCCGCACACGCGAGTTGGAGGCGGATCAGGAACTCGAGGGGAACGGGCAACCTGGCGAACCAGTAATTCACTTAGCGGTGGCATATGGCGTAATTTTGTCTAATTTTTGGGGTAGTTTTAAGTTTGACGAACGACCGAGGGAGAAACCCTTTTGCTTTTATTATTAGGTATAGATTATTACTGGGCAGAAAAAGATTTGCGAACCTCTAAACAACTAAAGCATCTTGCAAAATAAGTAGTGCTACAGCAAGTAAAACAAGTGGAGGAAGAAAGAAATGTTGTTTAGCTCTTCTATGCATATAAAATATAATTGTTAACAAGGGTGATCAAGTCTTGCCACCAAATAAATCTTACATGTCATAGGAAGAAATAAACCTCAAATCAATCATGTTATCTTATATTGTATTGATATGGATCCAATCACAAGAGTTTGATATTCTTCTTTTGGCTCATATATTGGACAATCAATATCTCCCACTTTGATAGATCTCAAATTAGAAATTGTATTAACTCCACATATTTTATCGATCTTCTTGGGAAAATAAACAGTATGCTCCTTGTCATCGACATTGAAAGTAACTTTTCCTTTATTGCAATCAATAACAGCCCCTGCGGTGTTAAGAAAAGGTCTCCCAAGAATAATAGACATATTATCATCTTCAGGCATTTCCAACACAACAAAATCAGTTAATATCAAGCGGTTATTAGTAACTTGAACAGGAACATCCTCACATATACCAACAGGAATAGCGGTAGATTTATCAGCCATTTGCAAATATATATCGAGTCGGTATCAACTTATCTAAATAAAGTCTCTTATAAAGAGAAAAAGGCATAACACTAACACCCGCTCCCAAATCACATAGAGCAGTTCTAACATAATTATTCTTAATAGAACAAGGAATAGTCGGTATACAGGTCGCCAAGCTTCTTTGGAACCTTGCCATTGAAAGAGTAATTAGCAAGCATAGTGGAAATCTCCTCATTAGGAATTTTCCTTTTGTTAGTGACAATATCTTTCATATACTTTGAATAAGGAGGCAATTTAATAGCATCAGTCAAAGGGATTTGCAAAAACAAGGGTTTCATCCAATCACAAAATTTATTATAGTGTTCCTCTTCCTTTGATTTTAGTTTCTTAGCAGGAAAAGGTATTTGCTTTTGAACCCAAGGTTCCCTTTCATTACCATGTTTCTTAGCAATAAAATCTTCTTTAGTATACTTTTTATTTTTAGCATGCTTTTCAGGTTCTTCTTCAACCTCTTCTTTATCAGAAGCATCATTCTTATCATTATCTTTATCATGTTCATTACCACTTTCAGTTTCAGCATCAGAAATAGAAATAATATTAGGATCATTAACAGGTTCAGAGGATTCTAAAACAGTTTTATGTTTCTTTTTCTTTTTCTTAGATGGAGCACTAGTTTCAGTTCGTTGAGAATCTTGTTCAACTCTTTTGGGATGCCCCTCAGGATATAGAGGATCCTGAGTAGAAACACCGCCTCTAGTTGTTACTTCATAAGCGTGTTTTTCTTTAGAATTATTTTTTAACAAGTCATTTTGCACTTTAGTGAGTTGATCAATTTGAGTTTGAACCATATGAAAAAATTTAACAAGCATCTTAACATCATTGGAGGTTCTCTCCACAATACCATGCAATTCACTAATAGCTCGAGAATTTTCCATTAAATGATTCTCTACTCTCATATTAAAATTTTCTTGCTTAACAATATAATTATCAAACTCATCTAAGCATTGAGCAGGAGGTTTTGAATACGGAATATCTTCCCTAATAAAGCGTTCAAGAGAGTGTATCTCAATCATGGATGAAGGGGGAGTGATCTTACATAAATCTTCTATAGGAGGTAAATTCTTCACATCTTCGGATTTAATACCCTTCTCATTAAGAGACTTCTTGGCTTCCCTCATATCTTCATCATTTAATTTAATCATACCCCTCTTCTTCAATATTGGTGTCGGGGTTGGTTCAAGTGTAGACCAATCATCATGATGCCGGCCTATTCTAGCCAATAATTCTTCAGCGTCGTCTGGAGTTCTTTTCCTAAAAACACAACCAGCACAACTATCCAGGTATGCCCTAGACTCAATGGTTAGTCCACTATAAAATATATCAAGTAAATCATGCTTTTCGAAATCATGTTCAGGCCAAGCTCTAATAAGAGAACAAAATCTCGCCCAAGCCTCAGGCAATTTCTCTCCATCTTCCTGATCAAAATTGTAAATTCTCTGCAAAGCAATATGTTGAGCGCTAGCAGGAAAGTATTTCCGGAAGAAAACATCAAGCAATTCTTTTGGACTATTAATAGAATCAGGTGGCAAACTATTATACCAAGTTTGAGCATCATCCTTTAATGAGAAAGGAAAAAATTTAGCAACGAAATAAGTACGCTTCTTAACATCATCAGAAAACAAGCTACTCAGAGTAGACAGCTCAATCATGTGTTCTACAGCACTTTCTTTTTCAGTACCACAAAAAGGTGTTTTCTCAACAATAGATATATGAGATAAATCAAGAGAAAAATCATAATCCTTATCCTTAATGTTTATAGGAGATGTTCCAAATTTAGGATCAGGAGATAGTTTATATCTAACAGTATGCTGTGCAAGCAACTTTTTAATTTTTCTTGCATCAGTAGTAGCATTGCATTTATCAATAAAATCATCATCAAGTTCCACATAATCTTCATCAGGATCTGTTATCACCAGATTTTGGCCAAATCAGGAGATGGGCCGTAAGGGAGATGGGCTTGGAAGATTACATGTGGAAGATCTCTGAAGCGGCCTTGCACGAAGAGTTTGGGCTAGATTGCCCGTGTATCTGTAATATAGTAGATCGCATCTTAGATTAAAAGATAGAGTTTGTCTCGTTCACGGTGGGGATTATTCCCACGTTAGAAAGTCTACGGACTATAAATATGTATCTAGGGTTTATGGAATAAATAACAACCAACGATCAACCACAAATCAATCTCGGCGCATCGCCAGCTCCTTCGTCTCGAGGGTTTCTACCGGTAAGCATCATGCTGCCTAGATCGCATCTTGCGATCTAGGCAGCATAAGCTTCTTTGTTGTTCATGCGTTGCTCGTACTTGAAGCCTTTTTGATGGCGAGCAACGTAGTTATCTTAGATGTGTTAGGGTTAGCATTGTTCTTCGTATCATATGCTTGTCGTAGTGCAACCCTTATGCATCTAGCCGCCCTTACACCTATTTTAGGTGTAGGGGCGACACCCGCTTGATCATTATTTAGTAGATCCGATCCGTTACGGTTGCTCCTTGTTCTTCAAGGATTAGTTTAATATCCGCAATAGTTAGGCCTTACAAAGGGTTGGAGGATCCAGCGACGCGTAGGGTGTCGTTTGCTAGTCCTAGACAGGATGTTCCGAGGATCAACCTCGTGTTGGTTTTTAGGCCTTGTCTAGGACCGGCTTACGATCACCGTACGTGACCGCGAGGCCCAATCGTGAGTAGGATGATCCGATTATGCGGTGAAAACCCTAAATCGTCGTAGATCGCTTTAGCTTTATCTTGATCAAGCAGGACCACCATATATTCATGCACCTCGTACGAATCATGGGTGGATCGGCTCCTTGAGCCGATTCACAGGATAACCTCGAGAGCCGATCGAGGCTCGTATTTAATGTTTACGTGTATGCCATGCAGGAAACTAAGCGAGGCATCTCCATCACCTTCCCGACCGGGTATAGGTCAGGTGGCACGCCCTTGCACCGGCATCGGACGTGTGTACGAGAGGCTTTGCGGGCCGTCGCTCGGAGGGACCAGGGCCAGCCGCAGCCCTAAGTTGTTCCCGGCTCTCTCGTGTTGCCCGTCGCTGCTCGCCGGTGGGTTTTGACCGCAACACATTCTGGCACGCCCGGTGGGACAAGCTTCGTCATCAACCACATCGCCATCTACATCTGAGATGGCGGACGGCACCCCAGTCACGTACGAGGATCTGACCGACGAGCTCAAGAAGAAGTATGACGAGGTCAAAGCAATCCTCGAAGCCGACCTCATCGGCTCTTTTCACGGAACCCGTTCACATGGCATCGGGTGGAAGGGGTTCTCGCTGATGGTGCGCTCGATGGGATAGACCTCTCGCCCCGTCGGAAGAACGTACCGGGTCCCTACGTCGAGAGATCAACTACATGGTGGCTCACTCGCTACACCGCCACTGCGAGAACCTGGTGAACACTTTGGAGCGTGTTGCTCTCCGGGTGATCCGAGAGATCATGAGGCACCGGTACTCTCCGTCGGGACCAGCGCTCGGGACACACCAAGGAGAGATGCCACTCCGGTCCCGTCCACCGCTGCCATTTGCGTTGGCAGCACCGAAGTGCCGAATTCACCGGCATTCGTCGTCTACAAGATCGGTGGTGACCCTAGTGACTGCCGGTTCTTGCATGAGGCGCCTAAGGAGATCCCTCACGGGTACATGTGCACATACGTGCCGGATTGCGGTAGCCGGGCGCTCACAAACCAGGCCGCGACAGCGGGGACTTACGGGAATGCAGGAGGAACGTCAGCGACAGATCTTGAGAAGCATACGTGGCTAGCTAAATATGCCACCCCGACGAACCTCCAGAGCTCAGCTCCCGCAGTTGGCTCAGAGCTGGAAAAGCAAACATGGCTGGCTAAGTACGCCACCCCGGCGAATCTTCAGAGTTCGACTCCTACAGCCAGGCACCGTGGATCGGATCAGCACGATCCTCGAGGGACCGGTTCGGCATGGTGCCGAAAAGGAGGACAATCGGCTATTCCAAGCTGTACCCCGATGAATACGAGTTGGTCCCGCTACCACCCAAGTATCGGCTCCCTGACTTCTCCAAGTTCAGCGGATCAGATGGTTCCAGCTCCATCGAGCATGTGAGCCGATATTTGGCACAGCTAGGAACGGCCTCCGCGTCGGATCCACTACGCGTGAGGTTCTTCGCACAGTCCCTCACGGGATTGGCTTTCGGGTGGTACACTTCGTTGCCACCAGACTCGATCCGGACTTGGAAGCAGTTGGAAGAACAGTTCCATATGCAGTTTCACTCAGAAGCTTCCGAGGACGGCATTGCCGATCTAGCCCAGATACGTCAGAAGCGTGGAGAAACTGTGGCAGAATACATCCAGCGCTTCAGGAATCTAAGGAACCGATGCTATTCGGCTCGTGTGACTGAAAAAGAAGCAGTCGAGTTGGCAGTGGTGGGCCTTGCCTCACGGATCAAAGACATGGCCTCCCAAGCGAGACTACCCTTCACCGGCGCACATGGTTCGAGAACCGTCGGCATATGAACAGCGCCACCCGGACTTGTACCAGGACAAATTCAAGCGTGCGGTAGTCCCGGTTGAGGCGGATGAAGACGAAGGCTCTGTGGGAGATCAAGAGGTAGCGATGGCTGAATGGACTCGGGGGCAACCCCCGTGTCCCGCAAATGGGTTAAGCCACCAGGTCCGCCCAGGGGGTTTGATTTTGACGTGACCAAAACTGAGCAGATCTTCGATCTCTTGCTCAAGGAGAAGCAGTTGAAGATACCCGAAGGTCTCAAATTCCCCACGGTACAGGAGCTAAACGGAAAGCCATACTGTAAATGGCATAACTCGCTCTCCCATGCCACCAACGACTGCAGGGTGTGGCGTCAGCAGATCCAAATGGCGATAGAACAAGGACGTCTGATTTTCAACCAGTACGCCATGAAGGTCGACACCCACCCCTTTCCCGCCGTTAACATGGTGGAGTACACTTACCCTGAAGGTTGCCAGCCAGGATCCTCGTTCAGTATCAACATGGTAGGACCTGGGCACCACTCTGGCAAGGATGGAGATGAGGGCAGCTGCTCTCGTAGCAAGGACACAGAGGAGGCCGCTCCACGCGATCGGCTCCGTCACGATGGCAAGCACTACGTCACAGAGGGAGAAGTGAAGAACATAAGGTATCAGCGACCTCTCTCTGATCACCTCCTCAACAAGTATGTCAGTCAGTGTAGCCAGCGCCGACGATCCAGCGACGATGATGATAGAGATCGTCTGGATAGAGAAGCCAGAAGACATCGTCGGCGTGATCACGATGAGGAGGAGTACGAGCGCCGTGCCAAGGAAAAGTCAAGGGAGCCAGACGACGAGGATAGGCACTGGGACTGTCCCTTCTTCAGACACTGCTGGGATTCAGGAATGAGCCAATTGCCTACAATCGGCAATTGCCCCGAATGTAACCAGAAGAAGAAGGAGGCAGCCAACGTGTCCGTGTTCCAACGCTTAGGGCCTCTCCCGCCTCGAAGCAAACGCGCTGAGTCCCCTCGGATGGAAGATCTCGAGGATTTGGAAGACGAGGGAGAAGAAGAAGAAGACAGGTACCACCGGCCAAGGTGGTGCCCTGATGGACTCAGCCGTTCCCAAAAGCGTAGGGTTCAACGATTGCGCGGCTTGGAAGAAGCCGAAAAGTTATACCTGCACACGCTAAGGAAGGCACGGCCTGATCTGGCCGCGAAAATTCAGCGAACCCTGGATGAAGAGGGTCGACCACGGAAAATGGTGTGGCGCCCCAAGCAAAGGAAAGCCGATGATGATACATCGGCTGGCACAAACATGGTGCTCGTCCTTCCGACGGAGCTTAGTGCTCCAGGATTACACGAGGCGCCCAATGTGGACGACTGCGAGCACATCGACGTGACGAAGGGCAGGGTTAAGCTGGTCTTATCCACTGGCCTAACCGTGTAGCAAGAGCAAACCGATGAACAAATGTGGCGAGGCCGATCCTTGGGATCGGCCCCCAAAGATCTACGAAGGAGCGCTACGCAAACTTCATTGAGCGCTTCGATCAATATGGAGGCCGATTCCAGCAATCGGCCAAAATTATCCTCACCACATGTTCTGCTTGGATCTACTGGGCACCGGTTTTACGTCGGCTGATGAGTTAGGAAGAATCGACATTGGTCCTACCGAAGCCGACGTGCAAATGCAGTGCCTTGACTAAACTACAGAGCCGATATCTGCAGTTACCTGACAGATTCGGCTCGGGGGGCACCTAAACCAGATGAACATGTGAACATGTGCAGATGAACATGTGTACAGTGAAACATTGCGGGCCGATAGAAAAAAATCGGCCAGTAAAAAAAAATCATCATCACGATATACAGCCGATGCAAGGACATCGACTTTAGAACTAAGAGACAAAGCCGATGCGCAGCCATCGACTCTAGTACAATTACACAAGATCTACCGGTTGCGGGTTCAAGGCACGGATTTCGACCAAGTCCAGGATCTGTGAGGCCCTCTGCTCAACCCTTTGCGCCAGTTAAGCTGTTGGTGTGTCATCTTCAACATCGGCGTTCAGTGGAAGAAAGCTGATCAATGGGGGCAAGCTTGGCTGATTTTTCCTGGTGGCTATCTCAGATTACCAGATTACCTGAGGTCAAAGCCTTTTCGTTTAATCTGTGCATCCTCGCTGATATTCTCGCCCTGATTAAGGCTCGGGGGGCAACTAACTTGGTAGATGCTCTGTTTTGGGAGCCGATTGGAGTTGCATCGGCTGACCCTGCATCGTAATCTTCTCCGAAAGCGGTGAGGTGTTGCAGAAGAAGACTGCTAAAGCTACGAAGAGGAGCCGGAAAAGGGAGCCGTCGGCTTTTACGGGGTTTGGACCGTCCTGTTGCTGCAAGAAAAGGAAAGAGACTGGATTCTCAAAATAGCCGATGAATAGTCATCGGCTATGGGATTGCGAAATATTATGGTCAGGTATCAAATCGCGGTCTGAATTTGAGAAGTGCTTGACTGACGGTCTAATCGATATCTGAGTCCGGCTTCATGGGCGTCTAAAGAAAAAGAATCCGATACGTTGCTATCGGTCTTGGTGTGGCAAGCGGGAGAATTGAAATTGGATTAATTGAAAGATAAATTGGAAGAACAATTCTCATTAATTCAAAGGAGCGGCTTTACAGGAAAGAGCCGATGGCTCTCAAAAGGAGGATCTGGTGCCTAGTGCACTGCTACTACTAGTCCTACTCTACTAGTTGTCGCTGTCCTCATCGTCGCCGTCGTCGATGCTGTCGGCGCTGCTCCCAGGAAGCTCCTCGTCGCTGCTGCCCCAGCCCTCGGCTGGAGCTTCTTCTTCCTCATCATCATCATCATCCTCGCTGTCCGCCCAAGAGCGGAAGCGCTTTGTCGGCGGGTATCCGATGGAGGAGGAGGACCTCTTCCTCCTCGTCATCATCATCGTCTTCGCTGTCCGCCCAAGCGCGGAATCGCTTGGCCGGCGGATGCTTAGCGGGGGAGGAGGAATCTTCCTCCTTCTTCTCCTCTTCTTCCTTTACTTCTTCTTCTTCCTCCTTCTCGTTGGAGGAGGTGGGTTTCACCCAGGGATGGAGGTCGTCTTCGCTCTCGCTTATCAGCTTCCCTTCGATGAGGAACTTGAGGTCGTCTTCCCCATCGGTCAGAGGCAGGTCGCCATCTGACCCGACGAGTGCTTCGGGTGGACCGTCTGGCACATGGTCGAAGTTCCACTCCGGCTCGCTCGAGGAGAAAGACTGGAGGGAGAGGCCGGAGGAGACGGAGGAAGAGGAAGACATTGCTACAGGGAAGGAGGGTTTTTTGGTGCCGATAGCTAGAACAGAGGAAGGGGATGAAGAGGTCTGATCAATCGGCACGGTTAAATAATGAGGAGCCTAGTGGAGATTTAATGCCATTGCAGTTTCCGAGGAGGTGATGCTAAAGCCATCAAATTTTGCAGAGAAGATGAGAAGGCAAGTCATCATGATGAAGAATACTGCGACGGTTCTGCTCTGCCACGACATGACCCTTCGAAGGAAAAACAGAGTGGTTTTGAAATTATCATTACCAAAACCAGGGGGGCATGTGTTATCACCAGATTTTGGCCAAATCAGGAGATGGGCCGTAAGGGAGATGGGCTTGGAAGATTACATGTGGAAGATCTCTGAAGCGGCCTTGCACGAAGAGTTTGGGCTAGATTGCCCGTGTATCTGTAATATAGTAGATCGCATCTTAGATTAAAAGATAGAGTTTGTCTCGTTCACGGTGGGGATTATTCCCACGTTAGAAAGTCTACGGACTATAAATATGTATCTAGGGTTTATGGAATAAACAACAACCAACGTTCAACCACAAATCAATCTCGGCGCATCGCCAGCTCCTTCGTCTCGAGGGTTTCTACCGGTAAGCATCATGCTGCCTAGATCGCATATTGCGATCTAGGCAGCATAAGCTTCTTTGTTGTTCATGCGTTGCTCGTACTGAAGCCTTTTTGATGGCGAGCAACGTAGTTATCTTAGATGTGTTAGGGTTAGCATTGTTCTTCGTATCATATGCTGTCGTAGTGCAACCCTTATGCATCTAGCCGCCCTTACACCTATTTTAGGTGTAGGGGCGGCACCCCGCTTGATCATTATTTAGTAGATCCGATCCGTTACGGTTGCTCCTTGTTCTTCAAGGATTAGTTTAATATCTGCAATAGTTAGGCCTTACAAAGGGTTGGAGGATCCAGCGACGCGTAGGGTGTCGTTTGCTAGTCCTAGACAGGATGTTCCGAGGATCAACCTCGTGTTGGTTTTTAGGCCTTGTCTAGGACCGGCTTACGATCACCGTACGTGACCGCGAGGCCCAATCGTGAGTAGGATGATCCGATTATGCGGTGAAAACCCTAAATCGTCGTAGATCGCTTTAGCTTTATCTTGATCAAGCAGGACCACCATATATTCGTGCACCTCGTACGAATCATGGGTGGATCGGCTCCTTGAGCCGATTCACGGGATAACCCGAGAGCCGATCGAGGCTCGTATTTAATGTTTACGTGTATGCCATGCAGGAAACTAAGCGAGGCATCTCCATCACCTTCCCGACCGGGTATAGGTCAGGTGGCACGCCCTTGCACCAAGCATCGGACGTGTGTACCGGAGGCTTTGCGGGCCGTCGCTCGGAGGGACCGAGGCCAGCCGCAGCCCTAAGTTGTTCCCGGCTCTACTCGTGTTGCCCGTCGCTGCTCGCCGGTGGGTTTTGACCGCAACGGGATCATCACTAGAGTATTCAACGGACTCGGGTGAATTAACGAGTGTAGCAGCATTTTCATTAGGAGTTTCGGTATTTTCAATTTGTCTAGACCTAGCAATTGTAGCATCTAGAAAAGATCCTAACGAACCATCATTATCAAGCACAGCATAAGCATCATCAAAATTATAAGAGGAACTTTCAGATCTAGCGGAAGTACCAGCATGTGAAGCTTGTGGTGGTGAAACAAGTTTATCTATCACAGATGGTGAATCAAGAGCAGCAGAGGTACTCAGAGTTGTACCTTTTCTTGTAGTGGATGGTAATATGGTGACTTTAGTATCGCGAGGTTTACCAATGATGGAGAATTTGCAGCGAACAATATCAATCCAAGTGAACTTCCAAATAAAGCTATGCTCCCCGGCAACGGCGCCAGAAAATAGTCTTGATAACCCACAAGTATAGGGGATCGCAACAGTCTTCGCGGGAACTAAAACCCAATTTATTGATTCGACACAAGGGGAGACAAAAAATACTTGAAAGCCTTAACAGCGGAGTTGTCAATTCAGCTGCACCTGGAAACAGACTTGCTCGCAAGAGTTTATCAGTAGTAACAGTTTTATAGCAGTAGCAGAGTAACAAAGACAGCAGTAGTGATTATAGTAAACAGCAGGATTAAAATACTGTAGGCACAGGGATGGATGACGGGCGTTGCATGGAAGAGAGAAACTCATGTAACAATCAAGATTTGGCATTTGCAGATAATAATAAAACGGTATCCAAGTACTAATCAATCAATAGGCATGTGTTCCATATATAGTCGTACGTGCTTGCAATGAGAAACTTGCACAACATCTTTTGTCCTACCAGCCGGTGGCAGCTGGGCCTCTAGGGAATCTACTGGAAATTAAGATACTCCTTTTAATAGAGCACCGGAGCAAAGCATTAACACTCCGTGAACACATGTGATCCTCATATCACCGCCTTCCCCTTCGGTTGTCCAAATTTCTGTCACTTTGGTGCCTCGGGTTCCGGACAACAATACGTGTATACAACTTGCAGGTAAGATCAAAAAACAATGCATATCATCATGAAACAATAACATGTTCAGATCTGAAATCATGGCACTCGGGCCCTAGTGACAAGCATTAAGCATAACAAGTTGCAACAATATCATAAAAGTACCAATTACGGACACTAGGCACTATGCCCTAACAATCTTATGCTATTACATGACCAATCTCATCCAATCCCTACCATCCCCTTCAGCCTACAGCGGGGGAATTACTCACACATGGATGGGGGAAACATGGCTGGTCGATGGAGAGGCGTCGGTGGTGATGATGGCGATGATCTCCTCCAATTCCCCGTCCCGGCGAGGTGCCAGAACGGAGTTTCTGGTCCCGAGACGGAGTTTCGCGATGGTGGCGGCGTACTGGATGGTTTCTGGCGACTTCGACTTCTCGTCTCGCGTTTTTAGATCGAAACCCTTAAGAAGTCCAGAGGAGGGCGTCAGAGGCCAGCCGAGGGGGCCACACGCTAGGGCCGCGCCGGCCTAGTGTGTGGGGGCCTCGGGCCTTGATGGCGTGTACAGCACACGTCCGTTGGGAACCCCAAGAGGAAGGTATGATGCGCATAGTAGCAAGTTTTCCCTCAGAAAGAAACCAAGGTTTATCGAACCAGGAGGAGCCAAGAAGCACGTTGAAGGTTGATGGCGGCGGGATGTAGTGCGGCGCAACACCAGGGATTCCGGCACCAACATGGAACCTGCACAACACAACCAAAGTACTTTGCCCCAACGAAACAGTGAGGTTGTCAATCTCACCGGCTTGCTGTAACAAAGGATTAACCGTATTGTGTGGAAGATGATTGTTTGCAGAAAACAAGAAAGAACAATTGCAGTAGATTGTATTTGATGTAAAGAATAGGACCGGGGTCCACAGCTCACTAGAGGTGTCTCTCCCATAAGATAAATAGCATGTTGGGTGAACAAATTACAGTCGGGCAATTGACAAATAGAGAGGGCATGACAATGCACATACATGATATGATAAGTATTGTGAGATTTAATTGGGCATTACGACAAAGTACATAGACCGCTATCTAGCATGCATCTATGCCTAAAAAGTCCACCTTCAGGTTATCATCCGAACCCCTTCCAGTATTAAGTTGCAAACAACAGACAATTGCATTAAGTATGGTGCGTAATGTAATCAATAACTACATCCTTGGACATAGCATCAATGTTTTATCCCTAGTGGCAACAGGACATCCACAACCTTAGAACTTTCTCATCATCGTCCTGCATTTAATGGAGGCATGAACCCACTATCGAGCATAAATACTCCCTCTTGGAGTTAAGAGCAAAAACTTGGCCGAGCCTCTACTAATAACGGAGAGCATGCAAGATCATAAACAACACATAGGTAATAGATTGATAATCACCATAACATAGTATTCTCTATCCATCGGATCCCGACAAACACAACATATAGAATTACAGATAGATGATCTTGATCATGTTAGGCAGCTCACAAGATCCGACAATGAAGCACATAAGGAGAAGACAACCATCTAGCTACTGCTATGGACCCATAGTCCAGGGGTGAACTACTCACTCATCGCTCCGGAGGCGATCATGGCGATGAAGAGTCCTCCGGGAGATGATTCCCCTCTCCGGCAGGGTGCCGGAGGTGATCTCCTGAATCCCCCGAGATGGGATTGGCGGCGGCGGCGTCTCTGGAAGGTTTTCCGTATCGTGGCTCTCGGTACTGGGGGTTTCGCGACGGAGGCTTTAAGTAGGCGGAAGGGCAACGCGGGGGGCCACACGAGGGCCCCACACGCTAGGCCGGCGCGGCCAGGGCTTGGGCCGCGCCGCCCTATTGTGTCGGTGCCTCGTGGCCCCACTTCGTTTCCTCTTCGGTCTTCTGGAAGCTTCGTGTAAAAATAGGCCCCTGGGCGTTGATTTCATCCAATTCCGAGAATATTTCCTTACTAGGATTTCTGAAACCAAAAACAGTAGAAAACAACAACTGGCTCTTCGGCATCTTGTTAATAGGTTAGTGCCGGAAAATGCATAAATACGACATATAATGTGTATAAAACATGTAGATATCATCAATAATGTGGCATGGAACATAAGAAATTATCGATACGTCGGAGACGTATCAGCATCCCCAAGCTTAGTTCCTGCTCGTCCCGAGCAGGTAAACGATAACAAAGATAATTTATGGAGTGACATGCCATCATAACCTTGATCATACTATTGTAAGCATATGTAATGAATGCAGCGATCAAAACAATGGTAATGACATGAGTAAACAAATGAATCATAAAGCAAAGACTTTTCATGAATAGTACTTCAAGACAAGCATCAATAAGTCTTGCATAAGAGTTAACTCATAAAGCAATAAATCAAAGTAAAGGTATTGAAGCAACACAAAGGAAGATTAAGTTTCAGCAGTTGCTTTCAACTTATAACATGTATATCTCATGGATATTGTCAATGTAAAGTAATATAACAAGTGCAATATGCAAGTATGTAGGAATCAATGCACAGTTCACACAAGTGTTTGCTTCTTGAGGTGGACAGAAATAGGTGAACTGACTCAACATAAAAGTAAAAGAAAGGTCCTTCAAAGAGGAAAGCATCGATTGCTATATTTGTGCTAGAGCTTTTATTTTGAAAACATTAAACACTTTTGTCAACGGTAGTAATAAAGCATATGTATCATGTAAATTATATCTTACAAGTTGCAAGCCTCATGCATAGTGTACTAATAGTGCCCGCACCTTGTCCTAATTAGCTTGGGTTAACACTGATCATCATTGCATAACATATGTTTCAACCAAGTGTCACAATGGGGTACCTCTATGCCGCTCTGTACAAGGGTCTAAGGAGAAAGTTCGCATTGGATTTCTCGCTTTTGATCATTCTTCAACTTAGACACCCATACCGGGACAACATAGACAACAGATAATGGACTCCTCTTTTAATGCTTAAGCATTCAACAACGATTAATATTCTCATAAGAGATTGAGGTTTTATGTCCAAACTGAAACTTCCACCTTGATTCATGGCTTTAGTTAGCGGCCCAATGTTCTTCTCTAACAGTATGCATACTCAAACCATTTGATTGTGAAAATCGCCCTTACTTCAGACAAGACGAACATGCATAGCAACTCACATGATATTCAACAAAGAGTAGTTGATGGCGTCCCCAGGAACATGGTTATCGCACAACAAGCAACTTAATTTCTCCTATAAATGTTCTAATACTACCCGGCCATCCAAGGCACCTGAGAGGGGCAAAACAATCATGTTCGTCCGTTTCACCCACGTCCAACCCGCTTTTCACCGTGGCCGTTAGATGCAGTCATTTTTTCTGCACCTTTTGTCTTTAAACGAGCCAATGACTCATGGGACCAGCTGCGTATGGGGGCCGCCGGTCGGAGACAGCCGCAGGTGTTCGTCCGCGTTACCTTCTTTCTCCTACCCGCGAGAGCAGTAAAAACCTAGATCACGGGGCACCCAATCCCCGCGTCTCCTCTCCTCCCCAATCCCCGCTTCTCCTCTTCTCCAATGGAGTCCAACCAGCCGCATCCTTCCTCCTCCCCCGATCCGCGCCGCCTTCTTCCTCCTCCCCCGATCCGCACCGGCTCCTCTCCTCCTCCCGAAGGCGCCGAAGAAGGGGCGCTGCAAAAGGGATGAGAAGAGGCAGGAGGGAGCGCGGGCGCCGCCGCTGCCGCTTCGTACCTCGCATCGGGAGGGTGTGGCCGTGCGAAGAGTAGGCGGGCGTGGGCTGCGTCAGCCGCCGCCTCGGTTCGACGCCGCCGTCGCGGGTTCTCCTCCATGCCATGGCCGACCACTCCCTGCGCTGCGTCCTGTCCTCGCCACCATCAGCACCTCCACATCCTATTTCTAACCCCTGCCAGTAAAGAAGGAGAGTGGACGCGATGAAGAGGAGGAGCGGCGGCAGGAAAGACGTCCTCACTCACACCCGTGTGAGCTCCTCATTTTGATTCTATATTATTTGTACTAGCATGGAAGGGCGCGGCGGCACGCCGCGCCGACTATGTAATATGATGGTACTAATAATTTTAAGACCACATTTGAATTGATAAATATTTTATTTTTTAAATAGTGTGTTTTAAGATGGTTGGTAATGAAATATGATACATCATACACTAAAATTATGTGCATAAAACATGAACCTTGAACTGCTACAACAATTGGCCCATCACATTGCCAAATTTTACTATTGAGATATTCAATTCGCTGCCGATCCCGTTCATGCATTGGCCCATAGCTTATACGTGGTCTTCTCTTCCTTTTTATAGCCCGAACTGCTACAACAATTGCAGTGCAAACAACAAAAACAGCGGCTCCCCTAATCATCTTTTTCCGTTTATCCATCATCTTGCCCATCTACAATGTATTTATTTTATCATGTATTACCAGAGTGCACAATTGTAATGGACACTAGCATGGAAGGGCGCGGCGGCACGCCGCGCCGACTATGTAATATGATGGTACTAATAATTTTAAGACCACATTTGAATTGATAAATATTTTATTTTTTAAATAGTGTGTTTTAAGATGGTTGGTAATGAAATATGATACATCATACACTAAAATTATGTGCATAAAACATGAACCTTGAAGATCAAGTAATGGGATACACTGATAGCGGGAGGGCATAGAGAAGAACGGTGAACACGGACAGTACAACAGTAGACTTGCTAGTTTTGACAATGCACGGTACATAATGTTCTAACTCCATGCTTTTAGCCACTCCCGTTTTCTCCGTCTGATAATATGTCTAAAATCTTGGGGTTGCATTTGTAAAGAAAATAGGTTTTCTTTGTTGTCCACGCCATAGCCGAGGAAGATGCGATGTCCGTGGTCCTCGCAGGCTTGTCTCGGGCAAGAACCATGTCGAGGAGTGATTTGTTGGCGGCATGGACTTGCCAATGAAGCTCTTCTAGAGCTTGATCTAGGCGACGCTGGCAAGCGAGAAGTGGGTCGAGGAGTGATATGTCGTTGGCGTCCAATGTACAGGTGGGACAAAAAGGCACGTCCTCAACATTTAATATTTACTGAACATTTAATATTTAACAGGCACAAAGAGCTTCTAGACAACTTGCAAAGTATGGGTCTGTTTGAATTTGAACCAAAGCTGGCCATACACATTTTTTGGCACGGCCATGAAATCTAATTATTCTTTTGGTTGAACGCCGCAGTTTTGACTGACCCAGCTCTCCCTTAGTTAAAGTGTATTTTTTACCCAATTCGTAGGCAAGTCCAGAACAGCCAATTCTGTCGCCAAATAATTGGTAGTGCCAACAGCTGGCAGGGAGACTAACTTTGAAGATGTACACGTAAACATAATGATGAACTGTCCAGTGAAAAAATAAGCTTACGACTGTTGAACCAACCTCCCTTTAGTTTTTAAACTGGAGAAGTGCTCGAGATCAAATTAGATCAATGCAAAACATGACTATTGATGAAATAAACTTAAACTATATTCTCTGTCCCTACACAAAATGTATAGTCAGAAACACTAAGTAAGATGATGTATGCACTCTATTTTCATTCACATATAACATTTTAAGTGACACAAGTCAGAAGTAATCAGAAGGATATATTAGAGTGAGATGTAACATTTTTGTAGACATAAACACAAATAAGAATTGTGGTGCTAACATGTATCCTTTTAGATTCTCCTCAAATGTCTACGACGGCACTGAAAAGATCCTATAGATTTAGATCCACATGAGTATCTTGCTCTCATAGTATCTAGAGCACTGCAGTTTTGGTGTGACACTCTTACTAAAAATGGAAAGTATCCTTAAAACAGCAAATAGAGAAACTTTTTACACATTGGTTCACTGCAGATACACACAATACACGACAGTTGGTAATACACCTTGGAAACTTTTTTATCAATATGTGGTCAAACAATACACATGACAATGCACATCTTCCACGGATTTGGAGTAATAACAATAAGATTGGGAGCACCATGTGAAAAAAATCTGATTTTGTATTGCTTTATCACATATTGATGTTTATGTATTCTGTCCTTTGCATTTTGTAAAATAAATAAGTTCAAGGATTGGTGATCTTCTTGGCGGAAGATAATAATTTCAAGGGGAAAAGAAATACAGATAACATTCTTTATTTGCACTATTTGGCCCAGGGGAACACTAATACAAACTCATAGATTAAGTAGTTCATTATCCTTTTACCAATCTTCAATGTCTGAAACTCTGGCCTCAACTATTTAACATGATAGATAAACCATAAAGACACTTTGTTTGATGAAATACCGCAATACTGTTTTCTAATTTCATCAAGAGCAGTAAACAGAATACAAGATTGAGATGATTACAATTGTCTTCACAGAGAGCATAAACGAAAAACCGAAAGCTAGTCCGCAACAGCAGAAGAAGCACAAGAAGAACAGAGGAGGTACAGACATGAAATAAGAGTTGGGCATCCGAGATCCCATTGAACAATTCAAAATCAAGTT
This sequence comes from Lolium rigidum, assembly GCF_022539505.1. Taxonomy (NCBI): domain Eukaryota; kingdom Viridiplantae; phylum Streptophyta; class Magnoliopsida; order Poales; family Poaceae; genus Lolium; species Lolium rigidum. The sequence continues at coordinate 35,548,053 of NC_061508.1, read as the reverse complement.
CTTAATCTTCCATCGTCATATAATTAACGAAGCCAAATAAGCGACTGTATCTTGACGCCTTAGCCTGAAATTGTATGTCTAACAGAAAAAAATCACTGGTATATAAACAAAGTTCGCCAGATTGATAGTTACAATACCGAGCTACTGAGCCAATTGAATGACTATAACATGACACCTTAGCTTGAAAGACTATGTCTAATAAAAAAATCAACTGGTTTAGGAACATAAAGTTGGTCCCGTTGCCAGTCACAATACTGATCTTCTAACAGGGTAAAAATAGTTAAACTGAATCTAACACTGCAGATAGTTAAACAACATAGTTCAGCCAAAATGCAGTATCGTGAATGCTTTGATATCACATCTCAGCTCACAAATATTATTTTCTGCAGAAAGGGAAGGTGGAAAATAATGTATATTAGCTTATTGTACCATGCCATTTGCCTATCTTGTCAGACATATATGTGCTAATCACAAATACGGAAGGAGCACTTTATGTAAGAATCACTCTATACCTTGGGGTGGACAGCCTGTCCGCGACGCCGTAAGGGACAACAGAAGTCGACGATGATGAGCTTGTTGCCGGTGTTGGGCAGGAAACTGGTGAGGTTATGCTCGGACTTGGATTCCCCTGATGTTTGGCTGCATCCACTTGTCCTCCGAATACTGTCTTCATGTCCCCCTTTCGAGAGGATCAAATCACGATTGATAGCCTACAATAGAACCCCCAAATAATCTTTTCTAGGCTTCATAGTTATATGATCAAACGACTTTATGTGCGCAGATTTCTCTACATCAGAGAGAGAGAGAGTGTGGATCAGCAACACCAACCGTGTGTGAGAGAGAGGAGTGAGAAGCAATGCATTTGCTGTAGGGAAGGAGCACATCTGCTTCTGTATGCTGCAACACTCATATACATCTACATTTTCTACACTCGGCAATTTCATCCATGCCAATCAGGTACAGTTGCAAATATGTCAACCATGGTAATTAAAGGGACACACTTGGCTCCCTTGACAGTGTTTGTTGCACTGCTGCTAGCGATAGACAGTATCGTCCCGAAAAAGGGAATGTTTTCAGTACTTGCAATTTGGACACAGACCCTAGATGATAAGAAAGCTCATGAGTTTACCCTCGACCTGAAGATATACATTAAATTCTGATACATGAGGTAAATAAAACTAAAATACCATCACGATTAAAACGTCCTTGATGATGGCCTATGTTACCAACTGTGCCGTGACCAATATCAGTGGCAAAGCAGCAAACTATCTTCAAGTAGTAACAAAAAAGAAAATGTGGATGGACTCACAGTCCTATAGCAACGGCTGGAACATCTTCAGGTAGTCAATGTTCAGGTCGTTGTAAACATGTGTTTGTGCCATATATGGTCAGGGACTGCAACAAACAGACACTTACTCCGGATTTTACTACACAATATGAACTTATTAAAAAAATGCAGTATCATTGTTGCTGGTTTCCAGAGCTTGTCACAAGGAAGGAGGCTTTGTTCATTAATTTGTAAGAAAGGTTATCAGCAATACACAAGAATTTAGTACATAAGAGAGAGAGCAAGGCATAACCGTGCAAAATCTGGAAACAACAAAGAAGTTGCCTCCTTCGCCTGTTGCGTGTGATGCTGTTGCGTGTGATGCTATTTTTGAAGCATGAGCCCATGGATATTTTGCATTGATACCACCAGCCTCAGCCTCTATATTATCAACAACAATGATGTTGTTTGCGTCTCACTCTCTGGACAGCGTATCAGGAAAAGGCAGACGATGCCAGGCGGCAGCAAAGCAAGCAACTGTAGAAAAGCACGCAGCGGCAGCACAGCTAGGTAGGATGATAGGAAGTAAGACAGGAGAAAGCAGGACCGGATCAAAATTACCTTGTTGCTCGCGACGGGCGACGGCGGAGGCGGCTCTAGACGATGGGGAAGGGCGAATCCAGGCCAAGGTGGCCCGATTTCGGGCGGCAGCGGCTGGATTCGGGCAGCGGTGGCAAGATTGTGGTCGACGGCGGCTAGATTCCGGCCGGCGATGTGCGTCACTGCAGCCGATGGCGTCTCTGCCTCGAACCTCTTGCCTGCGAATAGAAGGAACAAAGATTGGGCGCTCGGGGTTAGGGGAGGAGGGAGCAAATCAGGCCTCATACGTACTCCTCGGTGTCTCCTGCAAGCCTGTGCGCGGACGCCACTGGGATCTCGGCTTGCTCCGGCGACCTCCTCCTTGTTCCATCGGGAGAGAGCACCGGGGCGGCCTCCTCCATGTCCCGGCGGCATCACGCCATGAGGTGCAGTAGCCGCACGATGCCGTGCCGAAACAATGGTTTTCAGAGCTGGGAGAGCCGAGTCTTGACGAACCATACCGCCGGCGAGCAGGAGCGGACGGAGGCGGGCCAGCGGCCGAGGAACGCCGGCAGGAGAGGCGGCGCTAGGGTTCCGGCCTTCCAGAACAGCATCGCGACTGGGGAGGTGGCGATTGAAATTATTGGGAAGAGAGAAGTTTCGGGAGAGAGATACGCGTAGGGTCGTGGCCGAGCCGCTTTGACCATCCTCGACTGAAGACTCATCAGGGAACAATGACCCACCACCATCTCAACTACATCGTAGCTACAGCCACACCAGGGAAATACCAAGAAAAATCACCACTGAGGATCCATTAACACTTTCAAATTGCTGCAGAACCCCAAAACGTACACAGGAAAGAGGCTGCAAAAATCAAGACATCAAACATCACACGTGTTTACCATGAAGTTAGTCCAAAAGAAAATCAAAAATCTGAGAAAAATCGAAGTGGTTAAGGTTTAATATAGTAGTTATGGTTTGATGTCAAGGAGATTACTCCTTTGATTAATTTTATTTCGTTTCTAGGGTTTGATAAGGAGATTTTTATTTTGTTGTACTCCTATTCCTGGAGGTGTTGGAGCAGAGCGGGCCTAGCCGGACAGTGGTGCTCCCCTGCCATCTCCCTCCGTGGAGCTGCTCTGTTGGTACCGGTATTCATCCCTTCTCTCCTACTTCCCGCTGTCCCGCACGTCTCAAGTTATCTCTCCTCACATGTTGTACTCGCGGTCCGTAATAATTCCTGAGAGGAGACTAGATTCATGATGGATCTCTTTGGTATGAAGCTAGCTTGGGAGATGCCACTCTATCGGATCAACAAATTACCATGGTGAGTGATTATAGACATAGGTATGAAAGATCAGTCCTATGACTGCTTCAATTTTGAACTAACTTGATGTGCTGAATATCACAGGAGAGCATAGTGTAAGCAAGAGATAGGATGGAATCATTGAGGCAATGAAGTTGCGATGGGTAATGACATGTAAGTTTACCAATGGTACGGTTGAATACTAGGTCTAATTGAATGACTGACTTTTGGAGAAGATCATATGTGTGGTTCCGATCTCGTGTTCCCTTTGGGTTGTGATGTTGTCAACGTCCTATTCATTTTAGCCTATCATTTATGTGTATATTTATTTTGCTGCAGGTCGCGGCCATGGGGAGTTTGGCTGTCGTCCTGGGCGGAGAGCGGCCGGAGTGGGATTACCTTGCCTGCTTGAGCAGATAGGGAAAGTAGGACCGATTCCTTGACCTCCTTGTCAGGTTTGTTTCTCCCCCTCCACCCCTTCCTCTTCATCTCTCTCTAATGTGAAAGCCGACCCTCTCCGTTGTCCAGATTGGTATCTGCCTTGGGTGTTACTTCTATGAAGGTTTTAGTGCTAGAGTAGTTCTTCCTTGTGTATAGTTCTATTTCTGCATCTTATACCGTGATTCATATCTCGAATCATGTGCTCCTCTTAAAGCAACGTGAAACTGCTATCTTTTGCTAATATATATTTTGTTAAACATAAAAACATGAACTTTAAAGTTCAACATATGGATATCTTCTTCAGTTCTGAATGTTGTGGAGAAAAATAGAGCAGTGATGATATTGTTAGGTGGTCCACGCACTTGATAATCATTCAATCAGAAGAAAATTCATGCTAATTAGTTGAGTTTGCACTTTCAGCAGAGTAATAATCTCTATAAAAAACACTTAACATAGCCTTTTACTTACCTTACTACAGTACTAACTATCATGTTTGTTAAATGGACAATATGCAACTTCTAGGTAATCTTTTGTGCAGGGTACAATATAGGTTTCTTTGATTATTCAAAGTTCAATGCTCAACCTTTTAATAGGGTTTAAATGATAGACCACTCACTCTGCACTAATTTCGTGACCTGTCACTTCCACTTATATCAAATCATGCATACAAATGCATGTATATTTGGAGACCTCATGATTTGTGTTGTGTCACCGTGGATATCAGAGCTTCTGCTTAAGCTTCATGACTACTAATCACTTTCTTCGATTTTAGGTTAAAAAAAACTTTGATTTTTTAAGGTGTATTTACTTGCAGCTCATGCTTCAACAATTCGAGAGCTCAGTATACTATCTAGCACTTATGCTATGATGATGTATCCATTTATCCTTGAAAGCACTGGGAGTACTTGAAACGAAATTATGACAATGGAGTGTTAAACGGAAAGGCAAAAACTTGCTTTTGGGGGGCCTTACTATTTTACCTGAAGTTCCCTATGATTTGCAAAGTTCTTTGTACCACCAAACTGAATATAGCTTGTTTAGTTGGTTTTTTTTTCTCTTTCTACAACTTGTGATTTGTGGCTGATGTCAGTTCTATTTTTAGGGTCTTGGGAATGCTATTAGGTAAAGGTGGAAACCCTTGTGTTGAATATCATCACTGGCGTAAAGAATAGTGTATCTGATTCTGATGTTATTATTGAGGTAATGATCAATATGAATGTTACCTTTGATGGGCCCGACATCTTCTGGTGTCAAATGATCTTGTTTCGATCTGATGCATTGTTTACTCATTTGGATTGTTGGATGTCTTCCAACAAAAAATGTATTACTACCTCCGTCCCGGTTCATAGGGCTTGCACGTATTTCTAGGTCGTAAATTTTATCAACATAATACAAAATATATATTATAAAATATATATCATTAGAAAGCTTAGATGTTCTACTTTCTAATGATATAATTTTTGTATTATACAATTGATATTATGTTGGTCAAATAGGCAACCTAAGGATACGCGCAAGCCCTGTGAACTGGGACGGAGGGAGTACCATTGTTTTGGTGGTTGTTATTAATGCTAAATGAGAGATGTATATTTGGGGATTAGGAAAGTTTACATATATTGCTTTAATTTGATTTCTTGGTGTATGCATACTAATAAAAACAGCTTTCGGTGATTTTTGCAGATTAATTATGAGGACTTGGTGGCCAGGACATTAATTATGATTAGGGCAATGTCCGCAAGAAGAAATGTTAGAAATGGCCACCTTTGAGCAGGTTAGTTATTTGGAATTGGCTACGTGATTTATCTATTTTATTGTTTTCTTGTTTTTCCTCTTAGTTGCATTACTGTTACACAATGCCTGCAAGTCGGTGAATGCGATCTATTGATGGATTTTTTTAGCTAGCTTTGATTGAGTGGCCTTAACATTTAGGTTTGTTCTCGACTAATTGTGTCCAGTTTCCTATATATTATTACTGCAAGCAAAAAATAGTATGGCTATTCAATCATGTAAACTGAGTCTGATGGCCAGTGAGGATAATAGTGAGAGAAAAGTTGATATGTTTGTTGGGATCACTCGTAATCTTAATTATCCATGTGTTTGGAACATATTGGTGGTTCAGAAACGATGATCTTAGACCTCTGTTCATACTTCCTCCAAAAGATATAACACCATTCTGGAATGCAATGACAGTCATGTGCTAGCTACTTATACAACATTAATTGGATATTTTGTAGCCGCTAGGCTACTTACGCAACATTACCAGGCCAAACTAAATCACCAACTGTTGCTTGATTTGAAACCATCTATTTTCTCCATGTTTTCAGGCGCCAATAAGTAGAGGATGCTGAAGGCGCTGATGGCTTACATAGCGGGCTACCACATTATGTCCGATGTCGTTTACGAGAAGCTCAATCTCAGACTGAAGGTACCTTGGGCTCTGCTTCAATAATACTATGTTCTCTCGAATGGGACTAGGACATGCTAAAGAAGCGAAGTTAAATGGTAACACCTACGACCGGTTATGTGCAGTGTGTGTGTCCATGCCCAGCTTTTAGAATCTCATATTGTCTCTCTATTCTATCTGTTAGTTTGGCATAAGATTGTTCCAGCATCAGAAGGATAAATTGCATATATTGGCATAAGATTCTATCTGTTAGTTTGGCATAAGATCTCTGGTCCCCGAGGATGCCGGATGGGCTGTCGTCGCTGGGCTGGAATTCCGCGGCGCTGTGCTGGGCGCGGTGTCCGACGCTCACGACTTTGGGCGTGGGAGGTGGTTGCTCCAGTTATCGTCGTTCCTAAATCGCAGTTTGGGTTTCTAGATGTACTCTTTGATTCTTCCAAAATCACAGTTTGGGTTTGAGTTGTCCAGCTTAGAATTCATATTACTAGGATTAGGATTAACTGCATGGGAATAAGTGGTTGTGCTGATGACTTCTGTTATTGAGTCATAGGAAGGAATATGTTTTGTTATATGTTGGTATTTTACTTTGGTGTTTGACCAGAGAAGGGGATGGCTGGTAGCATTGTTGCATTATTTCGATCAATATTTATTGGACACAGATACTTTAAGTTTGAAATTCGAATGAGATAATTGAGAAGACTAATACGAGCAATGTCTGTTCTTTTCTGAGAACATCGTTATGGTCAAATTCCATTCAGACACTTTGTTTTTGTCTTCACTGTTATTGGTAGAGATTCGTTTCCTGTAATGTTCTCTTTATTTTCCGAAGTTTCTTCAATTCTTCCTAGCAATTACTTGAGTATGTTGCCAGTTTCGTACTTCTGACTTTGTTAAATTATCCAGCGACCTCTGTTCTATGGATTGAAGATGGGGCTTCTACCATCTATGAGAAGGGCTCTAAATGTGTCTCTACAGGCCTTCTGCCGTTCATTTGTCCTGATTTTTATTCTTCCTCGGCAATTCAGAATTGGAGGATCCATTGGAAGCCAAATTATCACCCAAATCAGTATTTTTATGGTGACCACAGTCGTTTCCTTCTGTTGGGAAATAAGCCATCATTTGTTCAGGTTCGTTCTCTATTATTCAAATCAAACAACATCCTATTAGATGTACAGTTCTTTCACTGTCTGGATTCAGCTTGACTTTAAATCTTTAATACAACTGCTTCCAATAAATTTCAGCGTGTGCATACAAGAAGGTGCAGTTTTACTCCACCTCAGAACACTTGTCGATGCAGTATCTTGCCTTCCAAGATTAGTGTGCAGTACCTGAATATAACATAGAACCTTGACGTCAGGGTGCCTTCTTCGAGGAATCTGGTGAAACTTACAAAAGAATTGTGATAGCATGTTTGAAGCCGCTTGAGGACGCACTCCAAATATTGCTGGAGCGCTCGAAGTTGTTTCGCGCCCCCACAGCTTGTCCCTTGGTATACCATCTCCCTCCGGTCTATCTTTTGATTTTCCTATGGAATTCGTGATTTATGCTTAGTTGGTGTGTTATTCTTGACTAACGGGTCTGTTGTAGTATTTTAACTGTGCCATGTGGAATCAACTTCTTAGGTTGCAGTACATGGTTTCTGCTGTCCTCCCTTGCTTGCTTGGTACTAGCTGGTTATGATGTATCCTTTGCCCCTTTTCCAGTTCTTTTTGTAGAGTTTTTCTCCAATAATGTCTTCCGGATTGGGACTGAGCCGATATGGATTGGTGCAGGTGGTGGCCGGCCATTTATGCTCTGCTACTTGTGCTGCTGTCTGCTCGTCTCTCTCTGTCTTCCTCGATGCTCAAGACAAGCAACATGAGCAGTGGCCAGGCTGCCACTGCTTCTTCCCTGCGCAATATAGATGCCATCCTCGATTGTCCTTCTTTGTTATGTCAGATGGTCGTCCTCGGCGCTGGAAAGAAGCCATGCGCCCATCTCCATGCTCCAGGTACACGGTATGATCTGTCCTCTCTCCTCAAGCAGAGCATATCATGGATAACCAAATGTTGCATTGCAGCAACACAACTGGCACCTTTCATGCCTAGGATTTTTTATTTGAAGAATGCAATCACCACATTGCAAAATAGGATTGGGACTGAGGTGCTATGTTATATTCCTTGTTCCGGTGTCTTCATGTATAAATTTTCTTTGCTCTGTTATGTATACTGTACTTAATACAATGGCACATATTTTAGCTAGCTATTTTTGTTGATTAGTACCACTACTAGCTTTCCGTTGCTAAGTTCAATCCTAGTTTATGAAGATCTGCAGGAGCTTCATTGGGAAAAAACCACGTGTCTCCCAATTATGTTCGTCACCAGTCCAATTAGGCACTGTTTATGGAGAGCATATGATGGATATTCCTGCAGCTATGGAAATGGACATGATCTATCTGATCCGTAAGGTAATGATGTAATGGTCAAATGTCCCATGCTTGGTAATTTTTTGAATATGTGCTTTCCTTCTGTAGTCTCGGTTCACGGATCTAAAGGGCATCAAAATGTTAGTTTTTGTATTTTGGTTCAATTGCCATTTTTAGACAATTATGTTACTTCAGATATCTTTGGTGCTGATATGGTATGTCTCTGCACGCTCTTTTGTCATGTGGGCTCTTCGCTGCAGAAGTGTACCAATTGTGTTTAAAGAAGTTAAGAGGGTTTTCATTTTTCCTCAAGTAAAAGTAGTCAGCTCATAGGCTGGCATGCACGTCATAGTTTGTAATTTTTTAGAAATTTGTAGGATAAATATTTAGAATATGATGTTTTTTGAAGAAATAAGGTATACACCCAGGTTAAATTTGTAGAATAAATATTTGGAATATGATCTCGCGAAGCTAAATTATATGAGGTTTGTTAAGCCTCCAGCTGAATCGTCAATGTTGTTGTTCTCTAATGGAGATGGTGATATTGGTTTTCTGTTTTAGATGCCAACTTCCTGCTGTTCTACCCGGCTACGACGGGCTTCGTGTCTCTTTCTTTCCAAGTAGTGGCTCGGCTTCTCTGCCAGGCTTCGGGTTCTTGCAGGTGTTTATGCATTTTCCTCTGATTTTCATGCATATGTGAGTCCATCATTGACACGTTTCTTGAATTAATTTGCAGGGAGATAACTGGTGTGCTTTGGTTGTCTGGTCCATGGTCTAGACGATGCACTAACATCACGGTTCTAGCTCTGCCCCCCTTCATATATCAGGTCAATGTTCCCCTTTTTAAATTCAGCCCATGTGTATGTACAACCGTTTCTAATGGTAGTTTTCCCTTGTCTATCCCCAGACCATCTCCTCACCTGCGGCTCTTGAAAGGAAGAGCACAAGGCACACCACTGCACCGAGGTGTTGAGACGAGAGTAACCGCCTGGGATAGTCCCTCTTGCTTTACATGGCATAATCTTATTTATTAGAGGTCTGCGTTAGCATGGGATAGGAGGAAAGAGCAAGTGCAGAAATATCTAAGCCTACACATTCTAAATTGACATGTGTTAATCAGAGGACCTGTCATGCTGCTTGCTAAAACATGTAGTTGTCAATATTCACTAATAACTGGATCTTAATCTTCTTTCCTACTATAATTGTCTGACACGGCTGGACATCTCGTGGATGGAGGTGCACTGCGTGACGGCTGCAGAGGGTGAGTTTTTTTCATTTATTCCTTGCAAACGGGTTCCTCTTTCTGCTCATCTTTCTGATTCCTCTTCTTACCTGATTTATTTTGCTGCTAGGGTTTGGTCGCACAGCAGATTCACCGTCTAGGGAGAGGCAGCTGCAGGAAATATGTCTCCAGGCTCACCTCTGTGAGCTCCTCATTCCTATTCTTGTGAATGGGGATTGACCAGTTATATAGTTCTTTCACTTGTGCAACTCTATGTGATTCTTGCAGATCGAGGTTATGATGATTGGCATAATTAGCCATGGAACTTTTATCTACCACTGCTAAAAAAAGGCGTGGAGCTAAGTTATGCTTTCTCTATCACTTATTTAATTACTGAATCACTGAATTCTATCTGTAGTCATTTTACAGCTTGGATAGTAGTTTTCATCTTGAGTCATCTGCAGCTCATCTGGCTCTGTTTGCAGTTAAATTTATGTACAATCCGAGGCTGTGGCCCTGTGATGTGCTTCACGCGAACTTCCTCCACCTATGAAACTGCTTCAATGCATAAAAGTCTACTATACGAGTGCCTGATGGCGAGAAGGCGGGCTTCCAGCTGATATTAGTTGCATGATAAGGTAAATCATATAAATCTTTCTTTAGGTTTGTCTTTGCTTATCAAAATATGTTATTCCTTGGGATGACAAGCTCCTTTTTTCCTTGTGAAGCAAGCATGATCGACCCACAGATAATCATGTAAGGCATTTTCTTCAGACAAGAAATTCCATGTTACTACGGACCAACAACTCCTATGAATTATAAGGAAGTGTTGGTAGGCTCCTTTTTTGAAATTAACTTGTTTCCTGCAAGATTTATTATTCATTTCATTATGTGACTTCAGCATGCCACTTTGTATTTACTTATCCATCATTTGTGGTCCTCGATTCTTTCTGCAACTTATTGCGCTATTATTTATCTGGCTGTTGGCTTCGTGTATTCTGGTTAGTTATGGTAGCCTATATTTTTTTAATGTCTCAAATTTTGTCATGTCTTTCACTGGCCCATAAATTATTATCTGTCTCTATGTATCGAAATCCATACAATATGGTTAGGAAAATAAAGTATTATATGTGCACTTACTATCTCCTCTCCTGTTTTGTAATTTTTTTCCTTTCTTTCCTTACCCTTTTATTATTGTTTGTGTGTATATAATGGTCTCAGCAAAACACAGAGTTTCTTGCATATATGTTGATGACATATGCCTGCCAAATGTTCCTCCACCAAAACATGATATTAGTATGTAAGGGTTTAACTATTCTTCCGTCGAGGTGCTCACCGAGCCACCGAGCCATCTAATGAGTGGTGAGTATATAGTTGTTCTTGCAGATGAATTTTCCCATGCATGATTTGAAGAAGATGCATAATTTTCTGACCAGGGAAGGTTCATCGTTTCTTTCAATTTGGTCATTGTTGCCTTAAAAAAAGTGCATCCTGGATTATGTGAATGGATCGTATCATAATAGGTTCATAACAACTGCATTTACTTCCGGTTCGTGCGTGCACAGTTATATTTTTCTCCAATGAGCTGGATCATATTCGATGCACTCCATTTCATAGTTTCAAATTGTTTTTGGATATTCTTCCCTAAATAGGAATTATTATGTTGCAATGATGGGATCTGTGGGCTTCTGTTATTTATACATGTAATTTACATTTGTTTCTGGTTGAAGAATAAGCAGTAGATGGTAGTGTACCGCAATTGCTGGAATTTGTACGTGGTGCTTGTGTACTGATGTCAATTGCTTGGCGTTCTAGCCACTCTGGACATTAAAATATGATGCAAGCTTGCTTTTGTTTATCTTTATATGATGCAAGCTTCTATTTGTTGCTTGCTGATTCATTTCTCTTTATATGATGCAAGCTTGCTTTTTAGCGTTCCAGCCACTGTGGACATTAAATTATGATGCAAGCTTGCTTTTGTTTATCTTTATATGATGCAAGCTTCTATTTGTTGCTTGTTGATTCGTTTCTCTTTATATGATGCAAGCTTGTTTTCTCCGAGTCGACATAGAATGGTAGATCAATTCATTCCAGCCATTGTGGACATATGATGCACATGTTTTGGTATAACAATCATTGGTGTCAACCTTTTTCTTGCTATTAATAATTGATAGTGCATATTTACTCCTATTGCTAAATTCGGACTGGTGATATCTTTGTGGCAAGAAGATAATGGCAATATTTTAAAGCACTGGTTACTGATAAGAACACATATATTCCAAGTTTCAGTTAACTTGCTTTGATTTTCTTATGTATAATTTCTATTTCTCAAGAGAGTTCTTTATAATTATAATTGGTTACAGAAGTTTCAGTGCTTATAGATGGATAGAATATAGGTTTACTGATAGACTATGCTTTCTATTATTTGTTGAAGTGATATATGATTGTTGGCTGAATAGTATTAAGTGTTCATAGAAGGTCATCGCTTCATCCGCGGATACCGTTTATCATGTATAAATCACTTCAATCTCTTAGAGGTGTTTTTCGGTCTGATTTGTTTGTGTAAGTTTTGATGTACCTTTTTCTTTCCTTTAATGGCAATATTTTAAAGCACTGGTTACTGATAAGAACACATATATTCCAAGTTTCAGTTAACTTGCTTTGATTTTCTTATGTATAATTTCTATTTCTCAAGAGAGTTCTTTATAATTATAATTGGTTACAGAAGTTTCAGTGCTTATAGATGGATAGAATATAGGTTTATCGATAGACTATGCTTTCTATTATTTGTTGAAGTGATATATGATTGTTAGCTGAATAGTATTAAGTGTTCATAGAAGGTCATCGCTTCATCTCACGGATACCGTTTATCATGTATAAATCACTTCAATCTCTTAGAGGTGTTTTTCGGTCTGATTTGTTTGTGTAAGTTTTGATGTACCTTTTTCTTTCCTTTAATGGCAATATTTTAAAGCACTGGTTGGTTACTGATAAGAACACATATATTCCAAGTTTCAGTTAACTTGCTTTGATTTTCTTATGTATAATTTCTATTTCTCAAGAGAGTTCTTTATAATTATAATTGGTTACAGAAGTTTCAGTGCTTATAGATGGATAGAATATAGGTTTACTGATAGACTATGCTTTCTATTATCCGTTGAAGTGATATATGATTGTTAGCTGAATAGTATTAAGTGTTCATAGTAGGTCATCGCTTCATCCGCGGATACCGTTTATCATGTATAAATCACTTCAATCTCTTAGAGGTGTTTTTCGGTCTGATTTGTTTGTGTAAGTTTTGATCTACCTTTTTCTTTCCTTTTTGTTGGTAATTCGTTGGCTGAGATCTGCACTGGCTTTGAAGAAGTGTCTTTTTCAGTATGATTTGTTTGTGGAAGTTTCAAAAAATGTGCACAAATATAATGGGGTACTGTGAGCTGGGAGAAGAAAAGGAAAGGTACAAACCGGCCTTTTTTCTGGACGGCTTACAGATTGAGAGTGGGGTGCTCTTTTTATTTCCAATCTCATTTGTTATGGAGCCCTTCGTTTTCTTTTTTCTATTTCTCTCGTTGAGATCCGTACTGACTGAAGGTTACCATGTTCTTTTGGCAGTGCACAAGTCTCTCTCATGTTCTTCACGCGAGTATACATATCCATGGGATTGTGATTTATTTTATTTGCAGAGCATTTAAGCTGCCAAATATTGTGTTCATTTGATATGATTATACTGATGCAAGGACATTAATTATTATCTTTTGTTCATGTATGTTTGATTGAAGCTACTGAAGTTGCTTCATGGTTAATGGATAAATGATTAAAAAGGACAGCCCAGTACATGAAGTTACTCAACCTGACCTTTGTTCATGTTCCAGAGCTCTAATTGCATGTTGCTACTGGATTTACAACTCCCGAGTGAACTATTTTGTCCCCTCGGCTGGCTTAGTTCTCGGTGAGCATATCTGATTTCTAGCTTGGCCTGTGAGGAATCGACTTACAAGGTATTTCCCTACTTTTCTTCAAATCAGACCATTGTTGATTTCTTTTACAACCCAGTTGGTTTAGATTAATTGCCACAAAATGAACTTGGACGCAAGTCATACATGTTTGGACCTCCTTTCTGTCTTGATTCTCAAATATTTTTCACTGAACGGATATCTAAATTCAGTTTGCCATTGCTTCATTCTGACATGCATAGTGGTATATGTTTCTTGGGTATGTCTTATGTTGCTCGTACACTCACAACATTGCGCCAAAAGGGAAGTTCATTGCATTTGTGTCCGGCTAAGCAAAGGCTGATAGTCCAGGAGATGAGCTGTTTTATGATATGTATGACATACAGACCAGTCAGTGAACTGTTTTATGATATGTATGACATACAGACCAGTCAATGAGCTATCTCTTGATAATTGCTTTGTCTCAACTGTAAGTTTCCGCTTTATGAGAATGTAGCGTTTAGGTCTCATACTGTAAATGTTCATGGCAGTTTTATTCTTTGCCGTGTTATGTTGCTACTACTCGCTTTGAGAAAACTGTCACAGAAGTTCTGAATATGTATACGTTCCACGTAATTAGGTGACAACTTGTTGATATCTCCTTCAAGACTGTACCTCAGAACAACACGTAAGATTGGTATAATAACTAAATAATAATGATGGATTCTATTTGTACCTACCTACTAGGAAAAATCTGATCGTTCTATATAATAGTTCCGTCTGTTTTAACTAAATTTCATTTCATTAGCTATACTCACTGGATCTTTGTGATTCCTTTCTCATGATCCAGTGCACTAACTAAATATCAATTTGATCCAGTGCCATGGAGTTCTGTTGTCGGTGACTGGTGTCTGCTGAACCATGTGATAAGACAAGGCATCGCTCATGTCCTGGTCTTGCTCCTTTTTCGGTAGGATTTGAATCTTCCTTTGTCTAAATCCATTCAAACTGGTCTTTTTCTGTTACATATGGTACTGTGAGTTATCGAATGTCATGATTTTTTTGTCTCCATCCAAATATAGTAGCACAATATCCATGTAAGTAATGTAATTGGCCATGTTGCCAAGAAATTAGAACTACTGTATTTTTTGTTATTTTGAATCTTTGGAGAGATGAAAGATAATGTATCTAAGCTGTTAGGCTCTTCATATGAGAAATTAATCTTTGACCTATTTCTCAGTTCTCAGTAGAGAGATTGGACTTTATAACTTAATAATACACTTCACGTTACGAGGGACCAACTATCTTTGTTTCTTCATAATCAGTAATGCAAGATAATTCTCTTAGGTGGTCCTTTCTTAGATGTACTCGCAAGTCCTAAAGGATTTTGGTGAGGTTCCTGCAAATTTTGATGCATTAGATAAATCAAAGGAGACACAGTGCCACCAAAGCATGAATCTATGTAAATATGCAGGCATTTCAAAGTAGAGACAGAGCACCATGTTTCACAAGCAATCAAGATTCATTGGAAATTATTAAATTACTCCTATTTGTATTTGACATATATACTGAAGAATATCTATATTTTAATGACGTGTTATCAGAGGAATGTACTTTAGCATAAGTTCAGCTCTACAAGATTATTCAGTTTTAATAAAACGTGAGATGATTTCAGGTGCTTCTGAGTCCGCTGAGCTTGGGAGACATGGTCAATGCCAGGTGCGCAAGCATGTTGGTAAGATCTTTGTTTTAATTTCTTGTAATTTGTTCGTTTTGGCAGTCCCTTATTTTCTATTAGATTTTTGTTTTCCGTGCTAGCTTTGAGGTTCAAAGTAAAGAAGAAGCTCTAGTTGTTGTTCATGTTGTGCCTTTGCTTCAATAGCTCCTCATAATGCTGAAGATAAGTATAATAAAAATAGAGTATGGGCTTCATGGGGTCAGGTGGACCGGTAATGGACACCACTATTTCGGATGTTAGCAGTGTCTAAAAATAGCTAGAGCTCAGGTCTCTTATCCTTTAACAAACCAGAGTCCACTTGGAGATGCTAAATATATCATTTTGGGACTATTTGAGCAGTGAAAAATGTGGTCATGTTGACTATTTGCATTGTTTTAGCATATTCCTTTGTCTATAGAATTACATATTATAGTGGTTAGAACAGGACTTTTGGTTTAGATACACATGTTACTGTCAGTTTTATGCTGGGCTAAAGGGACACCTTCACAAACCATCTCCTTAAGTTGATGGATATAGTTGTTTGTTTGCCTGCTTGAAGATTTGCTTAGCCCTTTCGGTATGTTTGATACAGATGGTTACCATCCAGGATCATCGGCAAACGTCAAGGAGTATAGAAGTGTTATTTGGACTCACCAAAAAAGATATGTCCCTTCAACTATTATTGTATGTTGCTCCAGCCTTTTGTTAACCGGTCAATCCAGAGGCACAAGAGTTTGGGCCATTCACAGTGATGTAATGCTATAACATAGGTGTTGATCTAGAAGCGGATGATTAGCAAATTCCGGCAGAATCGTTCCAGAAGGGTTTCAAATTTTCCATTATAAATTTGAGAACATTTTCAGAGAATGCACACATAAGTACCATCACTACAGTTCTATAATGTACCTATGGTAGTACTATCCTTAAGTAATGTTTTTGTACCTATGCTATTGCTGGCCTACTTTATTTATGTATAAATTAGTTTGTACCTGCTGCCACTACTATTCACTGAGTAAGAAAAATGGTTGAATGTATATGTATAAAATCGACATCTCGTTCCGTTACTTTGCTTGATAAATGTTTGCTATTCTATTTAATATTTCTTTTGCCTCTATCAAATAAATGTTCTTTAGTTTGCTTAATATATGTTCAATCCAGACCCGTAACAACAAGGATGTTGGGTGGGTCCAATGGGTCGGAAGAGGAAGAGGAAGACATAGAAGAAGTGGAAGGAACCATTGAATGGGTTAGAGGGAGTAGCCAAAGGAGCGCAAAGGGGCTGTCAACGACATTTTCTCCAGTGCCGTCGGATTCTAATGGAGCTCAGCCAGCCCTCCGTTTACCATAGCGGTGGCAGCGTCGGCGAGAGGGGCCGCTCCAATCCTATAATAAACCGATCCTTATGGTTTAAATTCTTACTTGATAATGCCATTTGCGCGATAGCGCAACGGGTCATCTAGTAAGAGATAAAGTGCATAAGCACATATTCAATACCACAATAGTTTTTAAGGCTATTTTGTCCCATGAGCTATATATTGCAAGGCGAATGATGGAATTTTAAAGGTAGCACTCAAGCAATTTACTTTGGAATGGCGGAGAAATACCATGTAGTAGGTAGGTATGGTGGACACAAATGGCATAGTGGTTGGCTCAAGGATTTTGGATGCATGAGAAGTATTCCCTCTCGATACAAGGTTTAGGCTAGCAAGGTTTATTTGAAACAAACACAAGGATGAACCGGTGCAGCAAAACTCACATAAAAGACATATTGTAAACATTATAAGACTCTACACCGTCTTCCTTGTTGTTCAAAACTCAATACTAGAAATTATCTAGACTTTAGAGAGACCAAATATGCAAACCAAATTTTAGCAAGCTCTATGTATTTCTTCATTAATAGGTGCAAAGTATATGATGCAAGAGCTTAAACATGAGCACAACAATTTCCAAGTATCAAATTATCCAAGACATTTTAGAGCTACTACATGTAGCATTTCCCGATTCCAACCATATAACAATTTAACGAAGAAGATTCAACCTTCGCCGTGAATACTATGAGTAAAGCCTAAGGACATATTTGTCCATATGCAACAGCGGAGCGTGTCTCTCTCCCACACAATGAATGCTAGGATCCATTTTATTCAAACAAAAACAAAAAAACAAACCGATGCTCCAAGCAAAGCACATAAGATGTGACTGAATAAAAATATAGTTTCAGGGGAGGAACCTGATGATGTTGTCGATGAAGAAGGGGATGCCTTGGGCATCCCCAAGCTTAGACGCTTGAGTCTTCTTAAAATATGCAGGGGTGAACCACCGGGGCATCCCCAAGCTTAGAGCTTTCACTCCTCTTGATCATAGTATATCATACTCCTCTCTTGACCCTTGAAAACTTCCTTCACACCAAACTTCAAGCAAACTCATTAGAGGGTTAGTGCACAATCAAAAATTCACATGTTCAGATGTGACACAATCATTTTTAACACTTCTGGACATTGCACAAAGCTACTGGAAATTAATGGATCAAAGAAATTCATCCAACATAGCAAAAGAGGCAATGCGAAATAAAAGGCAGAATCTATCAAAAACAGAACAGTTCGTAAAGACGAATTTGGAAGGGGCACTTAACTTGCTCAAACGGAAAAACTCAAAACTAATGAAAGTTGCGTACATATCTGAGGATCACGCACGTAAATTTGCAGATTTTTTTGATTTTTTTACAGAGACTTCTGCGCGAATTCGTGACAGACAGCAATGCTATTTCTGTGCAGCAATCCAAATCTAGCATCAACTTTACCATAGAGACTTTACTTGGCACAAAAACATGATAAGGAGAGGTTGCTACAGTAGTAAACAACTTCCAAGACTCAAATATAAAACAAAGTACTCGTAGTAAAAACATGGGTTGTCTCCCATAAGCGCTTTTCTTTAACGCCTTTCGGCTAGGCGCAGAAAGTGTATATCAAGTGTTATCAAGAGATGAAGCATCAACATCATAATTTGTTCTAATAATAGAATCAAAAGGTAACTTCATTCTCTTTCTAGGGAAGTGTTCCATACCTTTCTTGAGAGGAAATTGATATTTAATATTACCTTCCTTCATATCAATAGTAGCACCAACGAGTTCGAAGAAAAGGTCTTCCCAATATAATGGGACAAGATGCATTGCATTCAATATCCAAGACAACAAAATCAACGGGGACAAGGTTATTGTTAACCATAATACGAACATTATCAACTCTCCCCAAAGGTTTCTTTTTAGCATTATCAGCGAGATTAACATCCAAATAACAATTTTTCAATGGTGGCAAGTCAAGCATATCATAGACTTTCTTAGACATAACAGAAATACTTGCACCAAGATCACATAAAGCATTACAATCAAAATCATTGACCTTCATCTTAATGATGGGCTCCCAACCATCTTCTAACTTTCTAGGAATAGAGGTTTCAAGTTTTAGTTTCTCTTCTCTAGCTTTTATGAGAGCATTTGTAATATGTTTTGTAAAGGCCAAATTTATAGCACTAGCGTTGGGACTCTTAGCAAGTTTTTGTAAGAACTTTATAACTTCAGAGATGTGGCAATCATCAAAATCTAAATCATTATGAGCTACAGCAATGGGATCATCATCCCCAATGTTGGAAAAAATTTCAGCAGTTTTATCACAGTGCAGTTTCAGCAGCTTTAGCAATTTCAGAGCAGTTTTGTACGCTTTGCACTAGGAGTAGAAACATTGCCAACACCAATTCTTTCACCATTATTAGTAGGAGGTGCAGCAACATGTGGAGCATTAACATTACTAGTGGTGGTAATAGTCTAAACTTTAGCTACATTATTCTCTTTAGCTAGTTTTTCATTTTCTTCTCTATCCCACCTAGCACGCAATTCAGCCATTAATCTTATATTCTCATTAATCCTAACTTGGATGGTATTTGCTGTAGTAGTAATCTTATTATCAATATCCTCAGGTTTAGCAGCCATTTTATTAATTAAAGAAGATTGTGACGCAGACATGTATGAGATTCGGTTTTCAACATTTGCAAGTTTAGTTTGCAACCCAGAAATCTCCATATTCAGATTTTCAAGTTGATTTCCTATATTCTTCAACAAGGTAGATTGTTCATTCATAGTTTTAGTAAACAATTTATTTTGCTCATATTGTGATTGCATAAAGCTCTTGGTGGATCTTTCAATTTCTAACATCTTTTCCTCATTAAGTGAAACATATCTACCATAAGAGTTACCGTTAGCAGGATATGGCCTAGAATTATTGTAATTGTTATTTTTAATGAAATTCACATCAACATGTTCTTTTTGAGCAACCAATGAAGCTAACGGAACATTATTTGGATCAACATTAGATCTACCATTCACAAGCATAGACATAATCACATCAATCTTATCACTCAAGGAGGAG
Source organism: Lolium rigidum (assembly GCF_022539505.1). Lineage (NCBI taxonomy): Eukaryota > Viridiplantae > Streptophyta > Magnoliopsida > Poales > Poaceae > Lolium > Lolium rigidum. The sequence goes on along the minus strand of NC_061508.1, from coordinate 35,528,363 downwards.
GTTTCTTCAACAAAATTTACCTTCTTACCTTGTGGAGCTCTTTCCGTGTGCCATTCAGAGTAATTGATCATCATATCATCAAGAATCTTTGTAGCCGCCCCCAAAGTGATGGACATAAAGGTACCTCCAACAGACTGAATCCAATAGGTTCCGCGAAGAAAAATTTAGTCCCGCATAGAAGGTTTGGATGATCATCCAAGTAGTCGGTCCATGGGTTGGGCAATTCTTTACCAAAGATTTCATTCTCTCCCATGCTTGAGCAACATGTTCATTATCTAATTGTTTAAAATTCATTATGCTACTTCTCAAAGATATAATTTTAGCGGGAGGATAATATCTACTAATAAAAGCATCCTTACATTTAGTCCATGAATCAATACTATTCTTAGGCAAAGATAGCAACCAATCTTTAGCTCTTCCTCTTAATGAGAAAGGAAACAATTTCAATTTTATAATATCACCATCTACATCCTTATACTTTTGCATTTCACAAAGTTTGACAAAATTATTAAGATGGGCAGCAGCATCATCAGAACTAACACCAGAAAATTGCTCTCTCATAACAAGATTCAGTAAAGCAGGTTTAATTTCAAAGAATTCTGCTGTAGTAGCAGGTGGACCAATAGGTGTGCATAGGAAATCATTATTATTTGTGTTTGTGAAGTCACACAACTTAGTGTTTTCAGGAGTATTCATTTTAGCAGTAGTAAATAAAGCAAACTAGATAAAGTATATGTAAGTAACTAATTTTTTTGTGTTTTCGATATAGAGTGCAAGACAGTAAATAAAGTAAAGCTAGCAACTAATTTTTGTGTGTTTTGATATGATGCAGCAAACAAAGTAGTAAATAAAATAAAGCAAGACAAAAACAAAGTAAAGAGATTGGATTGTGGAGACTCCCCTTGCAGCGTGTCTTGATCTCCCCGGCAACGGCGCAGAAAAAATGCTTGATGGCGTGTACAGCACACGTCCGTTGGGAACCCCAAGAGGAAGGTATGATGCGCACAGTAGAAAGTTTTCCCTCAGAAAGAAACCAAGGTTTATCGAACCAGGAGGAGCCAAGAAGCACGTTGAAGGTTGATGGCGGCGGGATGTAGTGCGGCGCAACACCAGGGATTCCGGTGCCAACGTGGAACCTGCACAACACAACCAAAGTACTTTGCCCCAACGAAACGAGTGAGGTTGTCAATCTCACCGGCTTGCTGTAACAAAGGATTAACCGTATTGTGTGGAAGATGATTGTTTGCAGTAAAACAGTAAAGAACAATTGCGATAGATTGTATTTGATGTAAAGAATAGGACCGGGGTCCACAGTTCACTAGAGGTGTCTCTCCCATAAGATAAATAGCATGTTAGGTGAACAAATTACAGTCGGGCAATTGACAAATAGAGAGGGCATGACAATGCACATACATGATATGATAAGTATTGTGAGATTTAATTGGGCATTACGACAAAGTACATAGACCGCTATCCAACATGCATCTATGCCTAAAAAGTCCACCTTCAGAGTTATCATCCGAACCCCTTCCGACATTAAGTTGCAAACAACAGACAATTGCATTAAGTATGGTGCGTAATGTAATCAATAACTACATCCTTGGACATAGCATCAATGTTTTATCCCTAGTGGCAACAGCACATCCACAACCTTAGAACTTTCCGTCACCGTCCCGCATTTAATGGAGGCATGAACCCACTATCGAGCATAAATACTCCCTCTTGGAGTTAAGAGCAAAAACTTGGCCAGAGCCTCTACTAATAACGGAGAGCATGCAAGATCATAAACAACACATAGGTAATAGATTGATAATCACCATAACATAGTATTCTCTATCCATCGGATCCCGACAAACACAACATATAGAATTACAGATAGATGATCTTGATCATGTTAGGCAGCTCACAAGATCCGACAATGAAGCACATAAGGAGAAGACAACCATCTAGCTACTGCTATGGACCCATAGTCCAGGGGTGAACTACTCACTCATCGCTCCGGAGGCGATCATGGCGATGAAGAGTCCTCCGGGAGATGATTCCCCTCTCCGGCAGGGGTGCCGGAGGCGATCTCCTGAATCCCCCGAGATGGGATTGGCGGCGGCGGCGTCTCTGGAAGGTTTTCCGTATCGTGGCTCTCGGTACTGGGGGTTTCGCGACGGAGGCTTTAAGTAGGCAGAAGGGCAACGCGGGGGGCCACAGGAGGGCCCCACACGCTAGGCTGGCGCAGCCAGGGCTTGGGCCGCGCCGCCCTAATGTGTCGGCGCCTCGTTGCCCCACTTCGTTTCCTCTTCGGTCTTCTGGAAGCTTCGTGTAAAAATAGGCCCCTGGGCGTTGATTTCGTCCAATTCCGAGAAAATTTCCTTACTAGGATTTCTGAAACCAAAAACAGCAGAAAACGAAGAATCGGCTCTTCGGCATCTTGTTAATAGGTTAGTGCCGGAAAATGCATAAATACAACATATAATGTGTATAAAACATGTAGATATCATCAATAATGTGGCATGGAACATAAGAAATTATCGATACGTTGGAGACGTATCAGGCCTCCACCTAGCTTGCCCTTCTGGCTCCGTAGTTCTTCTGAGAAAATAAGACCTTTTGCATAAATTCCGAGGATTTTCCTGAAAGTTGAATTTCTACACAAAAACGAGACACCAGAGCAATTTTGCTGAAAACAGCGTTAGTCCGTGTTAGTTGTATCCAAAATACACAAATTAGAGGCAAAACAATAGCAAAAGTGTTCGGGAAAGTAGATATGTTTTGGACGTATCACACATCTTTGAGACAAGCTGGCCTTTTGATGCACAGGATTGCCTTGATTTTCTCCGGGTTAACTTCAATGCCCCTATTAGAGACGATGAAGCCAAGGAGTTTTCCGGCTGGAACGCCAAAGACGCACTTCAGCGGATTCAACATCATCTTGTACCGTCGGAGATTCTCAAAGTTTTCTGTGAGATCGCTGATCAAGTCAGATCCTTTCCGGGTCATGACCGCGATGTCGTCGACGTAGGCGTGTACGTTCCGGCCAATTTGGTCCTTTAGGCACCGCTGCATCGTACGTTGGTAGGTGGCACCTGCGTTTTTCAAGCCAAAGGGCATGGTGACATAGCAGTAAGTGCCAAAGGGGGTGATGAACGAGGTCGCCTTTTGGTCGGACTTCTTCATCTGGATCTGATGATACCCGGAATATGCGTCAAGAAAACACAGAAGTTCCGCCCTTGCCGTCGAATCAATGACTTGGTCAATGCGCGGCAAGGGGAACGGATCCTTCGGACAATGCTTGTTCAAGCCGGAGTAATCGATGCACATTCTTAGTATTTCAGTGTTCTTTTTGGGTACAAGGACGGGATTTGCGACCCAATCAGTATGGATAACTTCTATTACAAAACCTGCCTCTAGTAACTTTGCTAATTCCATTCCTATGGCGCGGCGCTTCTTATCTCCGAAGCGTCGCATAGCTTGCTTCACCGGTTTAGCCCCCGGGTTTATGTTGAGGTAGTGCTCGGCGAGTTCCCTTGGTACTCCGGACATGTCAGAAGGCTGCCATGCGAAGATATCCATGTTAGCGCGGAGGAACTCGACGAGCGCGTCTTCCTATTTGGAGTCCATGTTGGCTCCGACCGAGACCTGCTTGGTTTCGTCCCCTTCCTTGAAGTTGACTTTCTTGGTCTCTATCGCGGCCTTGAAGGAGTTTTTTTCTGTTCGGAGATCTGTTTCTTGGTGGTGTGCATTTCAGTCGGATCCACCGCGGCTCTGTAGCCTTTCAGCTCCTCTCCAGATATCACAGACTCTGCGCAGGCGGCTTCGCCCAACTTGCATTCATGAGCCTTTTTGTAGTCTCCGGATACGGTAATCATACCATTGGGACCCGGAATCTTGAGCTTGTTGTAGATGTAGCACGCTCTTGCGTGAAACTTGTGGTAGGTGGGCCTGCCGAAAATGACATGGTAGGAGCTCTTGAAGGGCACGACCTCAAACGTGATCATCTCTTGGCGAAAGTTATTTGCGTCGCCGAAGGCCACGGGAAGTCTGATGCTGCCCAAGGAATTTGCCTTTTTACCCGGAACCACACCATGGAATTCAGTGGTGCTGTGCTTTAGCTGTTCCTTGGTAAGGTTCATCCGCTCCAAATTTTCCAGGTACATGATGTTCAAGCTGGCTCCGCCGTCCATAAGGCACTTGGAGAAATCATACCCGTCGATGCGGGGACTTACAACCAAGGCATAGCACTCTTTCGGAATGACAGTAGGATGATCCTTCCTATCAAACGTACACGGAGTTTCCGACCACCTGACATACTGCGGCACAGCGGGAACTGTGGCGTTCAGGATCCGGAGAGCTGATTTGCTTGCACGGAGTTGGAGTTCCAAGGAAGGTGTGGTACGCGCCCGCACTCTTTTTATCGAAGGGGTTGGGTTTAGCTGCGGATCCGGCTTTGGGATCCGGCGAAGCATCATCCTCGTCCATCGCCTCGGAACTGTCTTCCTCTTTGTCCTTGTTCTTGCCCTTGCCTCCTTTGCCGCGTGGGCGGTGCTTCCGGGCTCGCTTGTATCCTGCTTCTGGGTCAGCTTTAAGATCGTTGACCCACTTGCAATTGCGTTTAGTGCGAGTGGACTTCCCCGTAGCTGGATCCAGGTGGGCCAGGCAGGGCATGTCTTTGTACTCCTCGTATGTTTGGGGGGCGCGGGTTCCGGCAGCGGTGACCTCGTCACCACGTTGCTGGCCCCTGCCGGCTCCGCCTCCGCGGCCGCGGCCTCTTCCGCCACCCTGACCTCCGCGCTGGAAAGCCATGGCGACCATCTCGGATCCGCCACTCTTTTGGTCATCAGGTGGATTCTTCCGCTTAGTGCCACTGGTGTTACCGTTATCACGGTTCTTCTTTTGCTGATGCAGGGGAATTGCTGTGGCTGCGAGATCTCCGCCTGCGTCATCATCGGCGGCAGTATGATCGCTGGCAATGGAGATCATGTCATCCAAAGTCAGTTTGTTTGCGTTAGCCAAGCAAGTGAGCTTGTGCCGCAGCAATCCTCCCCTCTGCAGTCCTCCTATAAAGGCGTGCATAGCCGTGGTGTGATCGACATTTTCACATTCGTTCCTTGTTGCTAGCCATCGGGTGAGGAAGTTCCTTGATGTTTCACCCTTCTTCTGGATACATGCCTGTAGGTCGCTTGTCGTGGTAGGTCTCTTGTAGGTGCCCCTGAAGTGTTTCTCGAAGGCGTTCTTCAGGTCAAACCAGCAAAAGATGGAGTTCTTCTCGAGGTCACTGAGCCAGATCCGGGCTGGACCTACAAGGTACAGCTGAAGCATGCGGCAGGCAATATTAGGGGTTCCTCCGGCAAAGGTTACTGCATTATAGTAATCCTCAATCCAGGTATCCGGCCTTTCCGTGCCATCATATGTCTTCAGGTTTCCGGGTAGCTTGAGATTCATCCTTGGCGTTGGTTCCTCTCAAATCATCCTGCCAAAGCACTTTGGGCCTATGTAGTCAGTTCTGTATTCATTGAGACGTTCCCGCGCGTCACGCGAGCCGTGGCGGGGGGATTTTGAGCGAGAGCGAGATCTCCGGCCGCCGCCTCCGCCTCCACCTCCGCCTCCACCGCTAGGTGGTGGTGAGGGAGATCTGCGAGGGGGCCGATGTGACCTCTTGCTTCCGCCATCCGACTCTCCTCGCCCTTCGCGGTGCTGACTCCGCCTTCGGTGGCTGCCTTCACCATGGTGCTGGCTGCCCTCGCCGTTCCGGCTTCGGCGCGGCTCCGGCTCACAGTCCTCATTCCGACTCCTCCTGGGCTCGGGTTCTCGATCATTGTTCCGGCTTCGGCGGGGTTCCGGCGTACGCTCTCTGTTCCTTGGAGGCGGCACGTTGTCGCGGATGTTGATTCCACCTGGACCATGAGGCCTGGTGTTTCCGGCTGGACTACGGCAGCGAGGAGGTGGAGGACGCGAGTATCCGTTGGGCGGAGGTGAGGGGTTCCGGTACTTGTCCCTGCTTCGGATCTGACGGAGGCGTTTTTGATGGTACGGGGATCGGATTTGGGTGTTCCCTTGCTTTTCTTCTGCGCTCCGTGGATCCGGTGCGCGATTCATCGTCGGGATGGCGATTGACGTGGGCGTCCTTCTGCGTGGTAGAGACACAGTGATCCGGATTGGATTCCAACCTGCGCGAAGTATCTGCCTTGCTTTGCTGCTTCATTGCTGAGGCAACGAGCGTACGAACATAGTCGATGTCAATCTCCTCGTCCTTCTTTTTCAGGAGTTCCGCAGCCTTCTTCATGTTATCCTTTGGAGTTGCGAGCGGCTGCTGCTCCACAGGGGTTGCAAAGTTGATCCTGCGGGGAGGGATCGCTTCTCTGACGATTCTATCAGCCTCCGCCTGTGCGTAGGTCATTTTCACCTCCCACTCTTTCCTCATCTGCTTGACGTGCTCGAGTGTTTTAGTGACTTCGCGATCCTGTCTTTCAAAGCGATCCATCAAGTTTGCAGCTTCTGCCCTCTCATCCAATATTGCAGCTGCAGTATTGGCGAACTTCTTGGCTGTGGCCAGCATCTCCTTTCTCGTGGCCTCTAAAGCCTCCGGATCTGCGGCGTCGCCAGGGGTTATCGGTTTGTTGAGGACGTCAGACTTCGCCACTAAATCCATGCGTGCTTGCGCGACTATCTCCTCTGGGGACAGGAAATCCTCCTGCGGACGTTCCCGATCTAACGGAGATCCTGCATTGGACGGTCCTAGGTCGGAGGTGGTGTTTTCATCTTCGCGTTCCTGCTGATCCAGCGGTGCCACGGTTGCGAGGACCTGCATAGGCTGGGCGGATTCGACTTCAGGCTGTTCACCGTATCCGAATTCCTTCACCTTGCGATCGAACTCATCAGTATCCATGGAGGGGGTATCCCCTGAAACTGGGCTGAGGTTGCCCAGGATCGATTCTTCACCCGGATCGTTGCTTTCTCCGACAGCTTCTTGCTGATCCGGAGCAACGTTATTTTCCGGTTCCTCAACCTGCACGGGGTCAGCTCCGCCTAACTGAGGGGCGGTTCCGGCGGTATGGGCTATGAAGTGCACGAAATGACACCTTTGCTTCTCTAACACCTGGGAGACCCAGGCGGATCTGCATTGGTCTTCCACCTTTATTTCCTGCTCAGGGGCGAATTGGGTGGGTCTTGATTTTTCCAGATCCAAGGCGGAATCTTCCTTAGGAAATTCCTGCGACTCAGATCGGATCTTCGCGACTGCGTCCTGCTCAGCGGCGGTCGCGTCAGCGTTACTTACCAGTGCGTTCCCGTCGGAATCGACGGTCTCGCCGATGAAGATGTGTATCCCGCCAATCGGGATGATGGAGAGCTTGACGGGGTTTGTCTTAGCCGGAACACAGCACTCATCCTCAGGGACGATCGGGAAGTTTCCGGCGTACTTGACGCGCCCCACGGCGATGGTGTCGCCGATGCCTCCGAAGGTAGAGCCCTCCCGGTTCCGGCCTCCAGACGCCGCAGGCCCCACGGTGGGCGCCAACTGTCGTTGCCTATTCGACGGTACTCCAGAGGAGGGATCCTCATGGAGGGGAGAAGAAGTAGGGGCCATAGGGCGGAGAGTCCTCGGGACGGCGGTACGCGATTTACCCAGCTTCGGACCACCTGCACGATGGCAAGGCCTACCGCTGCTTGTCCGGAATTATCTGGGCGCTTTCGCGTTGTTACAATGAGTTGTGATTGTGCCTCTAGGGCTCCCGGGATCCGGCTTATATAGGCGCACGGATCTAGGGTTTACATGGAGAGTCCTAGCCGGATTACAGGTTGCCTAACTACGGTTCAATATCTTGCCGTGTACGTCAAGGATCCGCCTTCCATCTACGTCGTACTGGATCCGGGTTCCTGATGGGCCTCCACGGATCCAACTTCCTCCGAAGGTCGGTTGGGATCCGGCTTCCCTCTCCTGGGCTGGACTTCATCCTTCTGGATCAACAGCAACTGGGCCGCCCGATGGGCCACATGCCACATCACCATCTATGTGCCACCCGGGCTTGCCGGATCTAGGCACTGTCGATGGTACACCCATGAAGTATACCCACAACAACATCAATAGTCAATTTACAGCTAGCATGTACTACCTCCAATTCAAGGAATAAGGCGTCATCGTGTTACGTGTTTTTTGTTTCACCAAGAATTACTTCAAATATATAAAGATTGTTGGTATGAAATTAGCATCATTAGAAAGTGCTTTTCAATACGAATTCAACAATAATAACTACATATAATATAATCAAGAATGTGTTGCTCAATTTTTATGGTCAAAGTTCGTTTTAGAATACACGTCTGCCTTATTCCTTGGGACGGAGGTAGTACAATAGTAAGCTATAAAAGTGTAGTATTTTTATGATACATGATCCACTTTTTGGTCTCACATAGTGCCTAGAAGCACGTGCTAGAGCTGGCTGTATAAGAGCCCACTTTCATTCTCTCTCATAATTTTTCTTCGGAATTCCTACATTACAGCTAGCTGTTTTACAATTGATGTACAGTCACTTTTCAGACCGTCGGATGTCTTTTCGGTGTCGCGAATCTCCGCACTTCTCAGCTTCCCTTATTTTACTTTTGTGCTCGTAGGACTGCGTCAACGCAGCATTTTTGGGTCTTTTTTTTTAATCTCTGAAGCCGCTCTGTCGTTTTCACTCTGCATCGGGAGAGCAGGGGTGAGCTAGCAGAGGCTGCCATGGCGGATTGGTCGCCACCGACCTCGCAGCCGGCGCAACCGGCGACAGATGGAGCAGTGCTTGGCGGGCCGGCACCACCGTCGACGAAGAGAGTGGTGACTCCGCTGCCGGCGCGGCCGGCGTCGATGAGCGCCGTGCATCGCGAGCTTGCTCGACCTGCGGTGGAGAGAATAGCCATTCGCGAGCGTGGAGGGTCCACCTCTTGCTAGACTGGTACTCCTCTGCCTTCTCCCTCGGTTCCTGTGTGCTCTGATTTCATTTACCATTTAGCTGATCTGCATGAGGGACTGGGGGTTGATTTGGACGGTATCGCCGGTGCCCGGCGGTGCTGTCGTTGCTAGAAATCAGTGCCTTGTTTTCCACGGTGGAATACCTCTTTGTTCAAGGGAGCGCAGTGGTTGTTGTTTGGGAATTGGGAGCTCTAATGTTCGATTTAGGCGTTTTTGTTCTTATTTTGGTTTAGTCTTCATTATGTTTGTTGTGTGACTTTCCTCTAAGTTTTTGTGTGCAAGATTGTTTAATTATATTAGGATTATATTGATTTCAGGGTATGTTATTCTAACCATCAGACCATATATTTCATGTTTGTGTGCTCACTGGTTGTATTTTTTTTAGTTCTGATCCTGTTCTGTGAGCTTCCTCTATGCTTTAGTTTCAATTTGGTGCCTAAAGATGCTTGATTATAGTAGGGTTTAGTTGATTTCAGGTTATGATGTTCTAACTGTTGGAACAGATTTCATAGTTCGCGTGGGGATTCGCTTCATGGGTAGGCGATAGTTTTGGCTTCTGCTGGTTTGTGTGTCTGAGTGTCATGTTCTAGATAAGAACATGAACTTGTTTTCTTGTTCTACATCTCACTTGTCTCTACATTTTTGTTCGTTATGTTAGATTGGCAAGGTCGGTAGTTGATTCCATGGAGATATTTGACATGATCGGAATGATAAATTTAAGGTTGTGTTTTGGGTTGGTATGTTCCATTCAAAGTTGTCGATTCACTAATGTTCTGCTTACAAATGCTAGTTGCGTTGACAAAACAACTATCTCGATAACTGGACAATGGTGATTCTGCCTTTTGGGTACGACCCTGTTCCTTTGTGACTTAGTCAGGCACAATCAGAATTATAAATAGTTGGGAAATTTTTGCTACTTTTATCTGGAATCATTTGCTTTCACCCAGCAAGCTATATATGTGAGATTATGTGAAGTTGGTTGTGCTAATATTGTGGGGAGTGAATTCCACTTTTTACCCTCTACTTATGCATTTGTGACACTAATTACCCCATTTAGTGGAACTTTTACAAAAATAGCTCATCTAGGACACTCTAAATATGGTTTTACCCGAGTTTAGCATTTTCCTTGTTTTTGATAGATAGGATAGGTGTGTTTCATCGATGTGGTGCACTAGAATTTGTAAAGATCGGACGGCGTCGTCGACAATTATATCTAGACTTCTCTTTTCCAATTGTTACACTCTTCGTCCTAGTACCAATATTTTTGAGTGCCGGTTATCACCCCACACCTTGCCCAATGCATACACACTGGAAAATGAGGATCCAAATATTCTAAAATGCGCAATCTAGACAATTTTGTACTCAATGGGGTAATTAGTGTCACAAATGCATAAATAGAGGGTAAAAAGTGGAATTCACTCTATTGTGGGCCATGTTACGAAGAGGTGATGAAGGTGTAGCTTGGATTTTTGTTGTTGAAACATATGGACATGCTCATGATAGCTATTCTTTTGGCCAGTTTGACTTTGAGATTTAAACTAAGAAAATCGAAAAAAATATTTGTTCTGTTTGCCTTCTAGGAGTAGTAGTTTGGTTTGGAAAATACTTAAGGTTGTAGAGACATGCCTTTGAGTGGTCTGTTTGAAGGTTCTTTCTAGTGCAGCATGCATGTCGCTGTTGTTTTTTACTTCGGTATTACGTCAAGGTCTCATTCAGATGTTGGTACTGCCTATTGGAATCTTGTGATATTTTGTGATGACATGGACTTCACTAATCCGAATGATATTCTGTTGGCGGCATATTATGTTTGTCTTTTGCTTCATTACTTTAGTGCTTTCAGATCTTGATCATCTTCTTTCATTACTTCATTATTTGCTTCTTCTTTTCTCAGTATTTTAGTGTATAAGGTATTCTCATTTGTATCTTGCTTGATTGACTCAGTCATTCATTACTTTAGTCTTTCAGATATTGATTACTTGCTTTCCTTACTTCATTTTTTGCTTATTATATTCTCTTATATGCATCACCATTTAAGTATTTAAGTTACTTTTGAGTTCTGCTCAGTCCCCATCAGTTTGTTTTGCTCAGTCCAAGCAGTTTTTCTCATTATCCCATTCTTTATTTTTTCACTGTCACTTTGTATTTATCAGTGTTCATTTCAATAGTTTAGCTTTTTCATTTTATCATTCCATCTCCGGCCTTTCAGATTATTTCTTCAGTCCTTCCTTATCTTGTTTCTCAGTTAATTTATTTAGTATCTAAATTCTCCAGGTTTTGTTTTTCAGTTTTATCAGTTCTCTTAGTTGCCTGCTAGTCTGCTCATTGATGTTATCTTTTTCATTTTCTCTATTTTCCTGTCCGTTATGTTCATTCTTTCATTTGTTAGTTCAGTCCCTCGGTCTTTAACTTTTGCAGTGCCTTAGTTTCTTAGTTAGCCTCTATTTTTCAGCTATTAGTCCCTCTTTCTTTCGTTAGTTAGTTTGTCATTTCTTCAGTATTTCAGTATTGCAATCTTTCATTCCATCGGTGCTCAATTTTTAGTCTTTCGGTCCATCTTAATTAGTTCATTAAATATTTATTTGATCAGGCTTCTCTCAGTCTATCTTACCAGCTCAGTCAAGTATTCGTTCAGTCCATCTTACTTACCTGAGTCATGCAATCTCTTAGTCTATCTTATTAGTTCAGTCTTGTAATCTTTTCAGTCAATCTTCATTTTCTCAGTCTTGCATTCTCTTAGTCCATCTTATTTGCTTAGTATGTTAGCCTTCCATTAAATCTTAACCATATTCAAGAATTTACTTTCATCATTTCCTCTTTTTATGTTTCTTCATTTATTCAGATATCCATTCATTTTCTCTGTTTTCAGCTTGTCATCTTTGAACTTTTTTTCTCTTTTATTTTTCTTTGTGACTTTAGTCTCTGCAATATTTTTTGGGGGGGTCGGGATGGGTAACTCCGCCCATGATACACTTAAGCTATGCTTAAGTTTGATAATCGGTTTCAAGCCTGGGAAAAGGAGGAGGGGCCACTTTTTGATTTTATCTTTTACTATGTAGTTGTCTTTTAGAACATTTTTCTACCACCATTTTTCTCACTCAGTGTTTCTTCATTTTGTCAATGCATCAGAGAAATAAAATGGAAAATGAGTACTACACTTGCTATGATGGAGGTTAAGTTTTAGAATTGGATGGAACAATTTATTTGTTTCCAGAAGGAGGGTGGATTTGATGATGATGTTCTATAGGATTGTTTATCGTCATGTAAAGATATCATTACATCTGGCTACACTAGTTTGTATCTGCTAATACCTTGATCTGACACCCTTCATGGTACAGATTACAAAAAGTTCACTATCCTACCTGGAACTACAGAATTTTCCCAATTCCAAGTAAGTTATCTCCCTGAACTTGTTCATCCTTCTTTCTCTCCGGTTCTGCCTGTCGTTGCCTATTCGACGGTACCTCGGAGGAGGGATCCTCACGAGGGGGAGAAGAAGTAGGGGCCATAGGGCGGAGTGCTCTCGGGACGGTGGTACGCGATTTACCCAGCTTTGGAACACCTGCACGAGGACAGGGCCTACTGCTGCTTGTCTGGAATTATCTGGGCGCTTTCGCGTTGTTACAATGAGTTGTGATCGTGCCTCTAGGACTCCCAGGATCCGGCTTATAAAGACGCACGGATCTAGGGTTTACATGGAGAGTCCTAGCCGGATTACAGGTTTGCCTAACTACGGTACAATGTCTTGCCGTGTACGTCAAGGATCCACCCTTCCATCTATGTAACCCGGATCCGGATCCTTACTGGGCCTTCATAGATCCGGGTTCCTCCACAAGGTCGGTCGGATCCGGCTCCTCGCTCCCCGGGCCGGACATCTTCCGTCGGGATCAACAAGAACCGGGCCGCCCGATGGGCCACATGCCTCATCACCATCTGTGGGCCACCCGGGCTTGCCGGATCTAGGCACTGTCGATGGTACACCCATGAAGTATACCCACAACAGTAGCCCCCAGAGTTCTCCGAGTTTCACCTGCTGTTTCCGCCTCGCTAGTCCACCATGGTCTCCGACAATATGGGTAACGCGGAGAAGCTTGAAGAACTCCAACTTCACATTTTCTTCTTTTCCCAACTTTCAGTCGGAAAATGCTCCCATTCTGCGGAACTTCATCCATCGACGATTCGAAATACGTTTCCGGGTTACTTCCCTGCTTGCGAATGAGAACCAACTTATCTTCACGCAATTACCCGGAATCTTAAAAGACTCAGACGGTTCCGCCAATTCTGGCGCCATTTTCGCGCGATTTGTGCGGTAACTTATCTCTAGCCATTTTACCGTTAGGGTTTGGGACACGCGTCTCGCATCCAACGGCGCGACGCTTGCGTTCCGACCACAGGATGCGGAGCACGAATCTCGTCCCCCCGGCCTATAAATATCCACCGTCAACCCTAATTTCTCATTCACCCCCCCTTCTCACCTCTCTACGCAGCGCCGCTCGCGAGCTCCTTGATACGTCTCCGACGTATCGATAATTTCTTATGTTCCATGCCACATTATTGATGATATCTACATGTTATATGCACATTTTATGTCATATTTATGCGTTTTCTGGAACTAACCTATTGACGAGATGCCGAAGGGCCAGCTGTCGTTTTCTGCTGTTTTTGGTTTCGTAAATCCTAGTAAAGAAATATTCTTGGAATTGGACGAAATCAACGCCCGTGGTTCCTATTTTGCCCGGAAGCATCCAGAACACACGAGAACCGCCAGAGAGGGGGCACAGGCCCACCAAACCATAGGCCGGCACGGCCTAGGGGTGGCCCGCGCCCCCCTATAGTGTCGGCGCCCCTTCGACCTTCCGGACGCCGCCTCTTCGCCTATATAAAGCCCCTCGACCTAAAACCTCGATACGAAAAAGCCACGGTACGAGAAACCTTCCAGAGCCGCCGCCATCGCGAAGCCAAGATCTGGGGGACAGGAGTCTCTGTTCCGGCACGCCGCCGGGACGGGGAAGTGCCCCCGGAAGGCTCCTCCATCGACACCACCGCCATCTCCATCAACGCTGCTGTCTCCCATGGGGAGGGAGTAGTTCTCCATCGAGGCTCGGGGCTGTACCGGTAGCTATGTGGTTCATCTCTCTCCTATGTACTTCAATACAATAATCTCATGAGCTGCCTTACATGATTGAGATTCATATGATGATGCTTGTAATCTAGATGTCATTATGCTAGTCAAGTGGGTTTTACTTATGTGATCTCCGGAGACTCCTTGTCCCACGTGTGTAAAGGTGACAGTGTGTGCACCGTGTGGGTCTCTTAGGCTATATTTCACGGAATACTTATTCACCGTTATGAATGGCATAGTGAAGTGCTTATTTATATCCCTTTATGATTGCAATGTGTTTTGTATCACAATTTATCTATGTGCTACTCTAGTGATGTTATTAAAGTAGTTTTATTCCTCCTGCACGGTGTAATGGTGACAATGTGTGCATCCGTATTAGTACTTGGCGTAGGCTATGATTATGATCTCTTGTAGATTATGAAGTTAACTATTGCTATGATGGTATTGATGTGATCTATTCCTCCTACATGGTGTGAAGGTGACAGTGTGCATGCTATGTTAGTACTTGGTTTAGTTGTGTTGATCTGTCATGCACTCTAAGGTTATTTAAATATGAACATTGAATATTGTGGAGCTTGTTAACTCCGACATTGAGGGTTCGTGTAATCCTACGCAATTAGTGGTGTTCATCATCCAACAAGAGAGTGTAGAGTATGCATTTATCTATTCTCGTTATGTGATCAAAGTTGAGAGTATCCACTAGTGAAAGTCTAATCCCTAGGCCTTGTTCCTAAATATCGCTATCGCTGCTTGTTTACTGTTTTACTGCGTTACTACTGCTGCGTTACTACTGCTTGTTTACTGTCCTGGGCAAAGCACTTTTCTGGTGTCGTTGCCACTGCTCATATATATTCATACCACCTGTATTTCACTATCTCTTCGCCGAACTAGTGCACCTATTAGGTGTGTTGGGGACACAAGAGACTTCTTGCTTTGTGGTTGCAGGGTTGCATGAGAGGGATATCTTTGACCTCTTCCTCCCCGAGTTCGATAAACCTTGGGTGATCCACTTAAGGGAAAACTTGCTGCTGTCCTACAAACCTCTGCTCTTGGAGGCCCAACACTGTCTACAGGAAAAGGAGGGGGGCGTAGACATCAAGCTATTTTCTGGCGTCGTTGCCAGGGAGGAAAGGTAAAAGGCACTCATACTTCGGTCCCAGGTACTAAGTACTTTTCTGGCGCAATTGTGTTTGTGCTCGAAGCTATTTCCTTTAGATCCTGCAATTGAAACTTTTTGTTTCTTGTTTACACTAGTTAGGCATAATGGAAAACAACAAAAATATGAGAGATCTTTATGAACTTTATCTTGAATTAGGACATGATGTGTTTGAAGAGAGAATTAGAAAAACCCATGGAACTTTATATGCATACTAATGGGAATGTTATTAATATGAATGCTTTGAACACTATTGTTGCTAAGGCTATGGAAAATTCTAAGCTTGGGGAAGCTGGTTTTGATGAGCTTGATCTTTTTAGTCCCCCAAGAATTGAGGAGAAAATTTACTTTGATGATACTTTGCCTCCTATTTATGATGATTATAATGATAGTAGTCTTTTGTTACCACCTGTTATGGAGGATGAATTTGATTATGATTACAATATGCCTCCTATATTTGATGATGAGAATAATAATGATAGCTACTTTGTTGAATTTGCTCCCACTAGTACTAATAAAATTGATTATGCTTATGTGGAGAGTAATAATTTTATGCATGAGACTCATGATAAGAATGCTTTATGTGATGGTTATATTGTTGAGTTTTCTCATGACACTACTGAAAGTTATTATGAGAGAGGAAAATATGGTGGTAGAAATTTTCATGTTACTAAAACACCTCTCTATATGCTTAAAATCTTGAAGTTGAGCTTGTCTAGTTTTTCTATGCTTGTTGCATTATGCTTCTTGAATTTGTTTATTTACAAGATTCCTTTGCATAGGAAGCATGTTAGACTTAAATGTGTTTTGAATTTGCCTCTTGATGCTCTCTTTTTCTTCAACTACTATTTCTTGCGAGTGCATCATTAAAACTGCTGAGCCCATCTTAATGGCTATAAAGAAAGAACTTCTTGGGAGATAACCCATGTGTTATTTTACTACAGTACTTTGTTTTATATTTGTGTCTTGGAAGTTGTTTACTACTGTAGCAACCTCTCCTTATCTTAGTTTAGTGTTTTGTTGTGCCAAGTAAAGTCGTTGATAGTAAGGTTCATACTAGATTTGGATTACTGCGAAGAAACAGATTTCTTTGCTGTCACGAATCTGGGCAAAATTCTCTGTCGGTAACTCAGAAAATTATGCCAATTTACGTGAGTGATCCTCAGATATGTACGCAACTTTCATTCAATTTGAGCATTTTCATTTGAGCAAGTCTGGTGCCCTTTTAAAATTCGTCTTTACGAACTGTTCTGTTTTGACAGATTCTGCCTTTTATTTCGCATTGCCTCTTTTGCTATGTGGGATGGATTTCTTTGTTCCATTAACTTTCAGAAGCTTTGTGCAATGTCCAGAAGTGTTAAGAATGATTGTGTTATCTCTGAACATGTGAATTTTTGATTATGCACTAACCCTCTAATGAGTTTGTTTTAAGTTTGGTGTGGAGGAAGTTTTCAAGGGTCAAGAGAGGAGGATGATATACTATGATCAAGAAGAGTGAAAAGTCTAAGCTTGGGGATGCCCCCGTGGTTCATCCCTGCATATTTCAAGAAGACCCAATCCTCTAAGCTTCCCCAAGGCATCCCCTTCTTCATCGACAACTTATCAGGTTTCTTCTCTTGAAACTATATTTTTATTCGGTCACATCTTATGTACTTTACTTGGAGCGTCTGTATGTTTCTTGTTTTTGTTTTTGTTTGAATAAATGCTTGTGTGGGAGAGAGACACGCTCCGCTGGTTCGTATGAACACATGTGTTCGTAGCTTTTAATGTTCATGGCGAAGGTTGAAACTGCTTCGTTAATTGTTATATGGTTGGATTGGAAAATGATACATGTAGTAATTGCTATAATGTCTTGGATAATGTGATACTTGGCAATTGTTGTGCTCATGTTTAAGCTCTTGCATCATATGCTTTGCACCCATTAATGAAGAAATACATAGAGCATGCTAAAATTTGGTTTGCATATTTGGTCTCTCTAAAGTCTAGATAATTTCTAGTATTGAGTTTGAACAACAAGGAAGACGGTGTAGAGTCTTATAATGTTTTCAATATGTCTTTTATGTGAGTTTTGCTGCACCGGTTCATCCTTGTGTTTGTTTCAAATAGCCTTGCTAGCCTAAACCTTGTATCGAGAGGGAATACTTCTCATGCATCCAAATACTTGAGCCAACTACTATGCCATTTGTGTCCACCATACCTACCTACTACATGGTATTTCTCCGCCATTCCAAAGTAAATTGCTTGAGTGCTACCTTTAAATTTCCATTCTTCACCTTTACAATATATAGCTCATGGGAAAAATAGCTTAAAAACTATTGTGGTATTAAATATGTACTTATGCACTTTATCTCTTATTAAGTTGCTTGTTGTGCGATAACCATGTTCCTGGGGACGCCATCAACTACTCTTTGTTGAATTTCATGTGAGTTGCTATGCATGTTCGTCTTGTCTCGAAGTAAGAGCGATCTACCACCTTATGGTTGGAGCATGCATATTGTTAGAGAAGAACATTGGGCCGCTAACTAAAGCCATGATCCATGGTGGAAGTTTCAGTTTTGGACATATATCCTCAATCTCATATGAGAAAAATAATTGTTGCCACATGCTTATGCATAAAAGAGGAGTCCATTATCTGTTGTCTATGTTGTCCCGGTATGGATGTCTAAGTTGAGAATAATCAATAGCGTGAAATCCAATGCGAGCTTTCTCCTTAGACCTTTGTACAGGCGGCATAGAGGTACCCCTTTGTGACACTTGGTTAAAACATGTGCATTGCGATGATCCCGGTAGTCCAAGCTAATTAGGACAAGGTGCGGGCACTATTAGTATACTATGCATGAGGCTTGCGACTTGAAAGATATAATTTACATGATACATATGCTTTATTACTACCGTTGACAAAATTGTTTCTTGTTTTCAAAATCAAAGCTCTAGCACAAATATAGCAATCGATGCTTTCCTCTTTGAAGGACCATTCTTTTACTTTTATGTTGAGTCAGCTTCACCTATCTCTCTCCACCTCAAGAAGCAAACACTTGTGTGAACTCGTGCATTGATTCCTACATACTTGCATATTGCATTTGTTATATTGCTTTGCATTGACAACTATCCATGAGATATACATGTTATAAGTTGAAAGCAACCGCTGAAACTTCATCTTCCTTTGTGTTGCTTCAATGCCTCTACTTTGAATTATTGCTTTATGAGTTAACTCTTATGCAAGACTTATTGATGCTTGTCTTTAAGTGCTATTCATGAAAAGTCTTTGCTTTATGATTCATTTGTTTACTCATGTCAGTACCATTGTTTCGATCGCTGCATTCATTACATATGCTTACAATAGTATGATCAAGGTTATGATGACATGTCACTCCGTAAATTATCTTTGTTATCGTTTACTCCGCTCGGACGAGCGTAAAACTAAGCTTGGGGATGCTGATACGTCTCGACGTATCGATAATTTCTTATGTTCCATGCCACATTATTGATGATATCTACATGTTATATGCACATTTTATGTCATATTTATGCGTTTTCCGGAACTAACCTATTGACGAGATGCCGAAGGGCCGCTTGCCGTTTTCTCGCTGTTTTTGGTTTCAGAAATCCTAGTAAAGAAATATTCTCGGAATTGGACGAAATCAACGCCCAGGTTCCTATTTTGCCCGGAAGCATCCAGAACACACGAGAACCGCCAGAGAGGGGGCACAGGCCCACCAAACCATAGGCCGGCGCGGCCTAGGGGTGGCCCGCGCCCCCCTATAGTGTCGGCGCCCCTTCGACCTTCGGACGCCGCCTCTTCGCCTATATAAAGCCCCTCGACCTAAAACCTCGATACGAAAAAGCCACGGTACGAGAAACCTTCCAGAGCCGCCGCCATCGCGAAGCCAAGATCTGGGGGACAGGAGTCTCTGTTCCGGCACGCCGCCGGGACGGGGAAGTGCCCCCGGAAGGCTCCTCCATCAACACCACCGCCATCTCCATCAACGCTGCTGTCTCCCATCAGGAGGGAGTAGTTCTCCATCGAGGCTCGGGGCTGTACCGGTAGCTATGTGGTTCATCCCTCTCCTATTTACTTCAATACAATAATCTCATGAGCTGCCTTACATGATTGAGATTCATATGATGATGCTTGTAATCTAGATGTCATTATGCTAGTCAAGTGGGTTTTACTTATGTGATCTCCGGAGACTCCTTGTCCCACGTGTGTAAAGGTGACAAGTGTGTGCACCGTGTGGGTCTCTTAGGCTATATTTCACGAATACTTATTCACCGTTATGAATGGCATAGTGAAGTGCTTATTTATATCCCTTTATGATTGCAATGTGTTTTGTATCACAATTTATCTATGTGCTACTCTAGTGATGTTATTAAAGTAGTTTTATTCCTCCCGCACGGTGTAATGGTGACAAAGTGTGTGCATCCGTGTTAGTACTTGGCGTAGGCTATGATTATGATCTCTTGTAGATTATGAAGTTAACTATTGCTATGATGGTATTGATGTGATCTATTCCTCCTACATGGTGTGAAGGTGACAAGTGTGCATGCTATGTTAGTACTTGGTTTAGTTGTGTTGATCTCGTCATGCACTCTAAGGTTATTTAAATATGAACATTGAATATTGTGGAGCTTGTTAACTCCGGCATTGAGGGTTCGTGTAATCCTACGCAATTAGTGGTGTTCATCATCCAACAAGAGAGTGTAGAGTATGCATTTATCTATTCTCGTTATGTGATCAAAGTTGAGAGTGTCCACTAGTGAAAGTCTAATCCCTAGGCCTTGTTCCTAAATATCGCTATCGCTGCTTGTTTACTCGTTTTACCGCGTTACTACTCGCTGCCTTACTACCGCTTGTTTACTCGTCCCGGGCAAAGCACTTTTCCGGTGCCGTTGCCACCGCTCATATATATTCATACCACATGTATTTCACTATCTCTTCGCCGAACTAGTGCACCTATTAGGTGTGTTGGGGACACAAGAGACTTCTTGCTTTGTGGTTGCAGGGTTGCATGAGAGGGATATCTTTGACCTCTTCCTCCCCGAGTTCGATAAACCTTGGGTGATCCACTTAAGGGAAAACTTGCTGCTGTCCTACAAACCTCTGCTCTTGGAGGCCCAACACTGTCTACAGGAAAAGGAGGGGGGCGTAGACATCACTCCTCCTCCGCCGTGCCGGAACTCGCCGGAAAACTCGCCGGAGCATCACCGGAGCGATTTCACCACCGTGGTGTTCATCATGTTCTTAACTCCGGCGAGCCACCGTACGAAAACCTCGTCGCCGGCGACTCCGACCACCGCGGAACCCATTACGGTAAGTTCTCCGAACTTCGATTCTTCGCCGTAGCTGGTAGGGATGATCTTTAGGACGAAGACGCGGATCCGACTAAATTTTACCTCTCCGCAATCTTTTCTGTCTTCAGATGTCTTCCGTGACTCCGCCTCCAACTGCTGAGCCGATCATGGCAACGCCCATCTCCTCTGCTCCGCCTCCCTTCGTCCCAGTCCAGCTGGATCCTACTAAGGATTTCGGCAAAGACACCGAGGGCACCTCAGCTATCCCGGAGAAAACCTCCGAGGCGGATCAAACGGAGAAGAAAACAGAAGAGATCGCTGCCAAGAAATCCAAAGCCCGCCAGCGGGATTCGGAATCCAAAGGGAAATGGTGGCCTTGCACCACCACAGAGACTGAGCTGAAGATCTTGGAGGGGGAAGCCTTCCTGCAACCCGGAAGCTGGAGGACAGGGCCAAATGCCTTAGCTCCAGCCCCCCAAGACAACGAGATGGTGCTGACGAAAGCACTAGTGGAGCGGGGCTTCTCATTTCCGCCTTCGGACTTCTTCCTAGAGATCCTGAAGGTTTATGGGCTCCAGCCCCACAACATCTCCCCGAACAGCGTGCTTGCAATCAGCAATCATGTCACCCTCTGCGAAGGCCATCTCCGGGTAACTCCCGAGCTCTCCCTGTTCCAATATTACTTCACTGTCAAGAAGGAGAGGATCCGGCAGTCCACCGAGCTAGCAACATGCGGATCCATCACCTTCATGATCCGCCCAGGCCGCGTCTACCCCCACACCGACCGCCACGAATCCGCGCGGTACTGGTCAGGGGGCTTCTTCTACTTGAAGGACGTCTCCGACCCGGCGAGCACAAAGAAGTTGCCGCCGTTCAAGAACTGCCCCGCCACCGAGCTTCCGGCATGGTCACACTGCCCCCACCTCTCCGACTCGCCCCAGCTCACACGCGCCGTCAGGCGGATCTGCAAGCTGACGGAAGAGGGGCCGACAGGGAAGGACTTGACCCTTTCCTCGGTTCACCAAGCGGATCCAGCCCGCTCCAACACAGGGACCAGCTGATGTTCCAGTACACAGGGCGCGACGACCCAATGCGCGCCACAAAAGACAATCTTTCCGCCGACGCCATTGACAAGAGGATCCGGGTCCTCATCAAGATTCCGCGTGAACTTCACGTTCACGTGTGTAACAAAGACATTTACATGAATGGCTCCGGAACCGCGGTACGCCGCCTTGACTTTAGCCCATTGTGTTTCTTCGCATCAAAACTTTTTGTCTAAGTGTTTAACTCTATGCATTAGCTCGAGGCGCTTGAAGAAAGTGAACTCGGAACTCTTCTCCGGGTTCCTTCCACCGGCAACACAGATCCGGAAGCTGCATCAGAGGCGGAAGCTCGCGAGGCTCCGCGCCCTTCTAAGAGGAAAAGGGCTGCCCCCTCCAGCCCTTCGGCCAAACGTGCCCGCGACGTGCTCAGCATCGCGGCAACTCGCAAGGTGGAGGCGGAGAAAAAGCGCCTCAAGCTCATCGATACCAGCAACCGATCCCAAACGGACATCCAGCAGTTCTTCAGACCTTCCGGTAAGTGCAAAGTCTTCGAAGGAAAATTCTTCCGCTATCGTGAATCAGCACATACTTAATCGTAATGCTCTTTTCTTTTCGCAACAGAAGTTCCGAAAACCAGCCCCCCAAGGCCCCTAAAGCCCCCAAGAAGAAGACTAAGCCATCTCCGGCTTCCATCCTAGTCACACCAGAAGTCGGAGTTCCACCCAAGGCTGCTTCAACCGCCAAGCCGGATCCTAAGGACATCATCAACGTTGATGACATCCCTGAAGATCCGGCCGTCGAGACTACGCAAGGCGATTCCGGCAAGGGTGCCTCCTCATCTGCTCCTCCGCCTGAGCAACCTACCGCTA